>NC_067479.1:55813571-56113571 GCF_947179515.1 Apodemus sylvaticus | reverse complement strand
GTAGCCTTATGTCCTGGCTCCCTCATCCTGCCCCACTTTTTCAGATTTGCCATCCTAAATAAGGAGGAGAATGAAGGTGACTTCCAAATGTTCCATTGTGATTTGGAGGTCCACCCAGGAGATGCTATATCCAGGCCCTGGAGCAGCTGACAGGGCTGTCTGGCCTGGGGAAACAGCTTGTGCTTCCCACAAAGTGACCATTAGCAATGTGTGGGTTTTAGAGTTATAATGAACATCAAATGAAAACAATAGTTCTTAAATATCTCTAGCCACACTCACTTCAAGTGCTCAGTAGTTGCAGGTACAGCAAACTATCATACAGAAGAGTGGGATGTCAAGTGTTGCCATGACTACAGAAAGTTATACTGGATTAACACTGAAGGTGGTCCTGAGAGGAAGTTGGCTGGTCATTGGGAAGCCCAGGAATGGAATCCCAGAGATGAGTTTGAGATCCAGGACTGGTTGGCCTAGAATCTTGGACCTGTCAATATCTTGTGACTTTGGACCAGTCATTTAATCCTTCTAAACCTCAGTACAATGGAAATTCAAATATTATGCTCCACAGTATAAATTATCTGGGTCCAGTTATATTGAACATTAAAATAAATAAGGAGAGATTGGTGGTATCGCTGTGCTACTATCCTTGTGACAGTCCAGTCTAGTCTCAAGGGCTTTACTGACTAACCCTAGGGAGAACTGTCCATGCACAGACCTTTCTGGATGCCTGGTCACCTGGATGTTTTAGAAACTGTTGCCTAATTTGTCTCCAATTCTGCACACAAAGGAAGCTGTTGCTTGTCTATTTTTCCCTACTTTCTTTTCTTCTTCCCACTCCACCTCCATGTTCCACCTGCTATCCTCCTAGGGTGGCCAAATTTAGCAAATAAAAACACAGACTTTGAGTTAAACTAGCCTCTCATATAAGCAACAAATGGCTTTTATAGCACATGCATGTCTCATTCAATATTTGGGACATATGTATATTTAAAATAGAAGGAGAAGGCAGGGTTGCTACAAAGGGGACTAATTCGGGTGCTTCTCTATTTTTATTGATGGATAGGTTATATAATCATTTCTCTACTGGTCATGATCCTTCCCATAATGCTTTTGATTCAATCATATGCATACCCAACTATGTATAGGAATTAGATGGTAAATAATGGATTGTCCTTAAAATGTTACTAGAGGGCATAGTTTTGACTTATTTTGCAAGTACCTGAAACTAGTTCAGGCCAGATTGGCCCTTCTTTTCTTCATATAGAAACTTCTGCAGTGGTTTCCATGAACTGTGTCTAAAACCATTTGTTTTTCTAGTAACTGGCTTAACGTATTTGCTATGAAAATATTTGATAGAGGCAAACAAAAGGTCATGGGTCCCATGGAAGGGCCTTTTAGTAGTGTCAGAGAGGTGACCAACTTGGGCAGAACATTGTTACCATGGATTTCATCTGGGGCTTTGGGTTTTAATATGCATTAGCATATGACTATAATAGAAGAAACTCATTTTTTCAAATAAGGCATCATATGGAGCCTTATAATATTTGAAATATTAGAGATTCCAGTGCATGGAAGAGATGGGGAGGGATAAGAGACAGTCTGCTTGCCCCATCTTCAGGAAAATCCATCAGAAAAGTTGAAGCCCTGTTCTTTTATCCTCAAGTTATTCAGAATTCAGTTCTCTATGACTTGGTTTGTACTGTGCCTGCTCCAGAGCTTGGGTAAAACACAATACTAGACAAAATGCAGAAGATACAGTAGATTCTCTCTCTCTCTCTCTCTCTCTCTCTCTCTCTCTCTCTCTCTCTCTCTCTCTCTCTCTCTCTCTGCCCCGCCAGCTCCTTGGCAGAAGGCTGTGGATGTCACTGTGGCTGCTTTGCTTGACTGCCTCTTCCTCATCTTGGACTGTAAACATCAAACTGATCTTTTGACAGGTTGTGACACACTCCAGGGCTGGAGGAATTTGTAGCTGTCAGAGAAGACTGGCTGATGGTTCTGCTTCTTGGAACACTGCTGGGAGCATCTTTCTGTGTCTGTGTCTGGGCTCTGGTGCATCTCTCTGGGTAGATGTCCCACCCCCATAGACAGGTGGTACCTGGAAACCTTTGCCCATTTTTTCCCTTTACTTGAGGCTGGATTTACCCTGGAGGGAGAGGAGGATGCAAAGTCTTTGTAGTAAATCACAACTAGTAACTAACTAGTAATTCCCTTTTAGGTTTTGCTAAATAGTACTTGTCCTCCCAGAAGAGAGTAAGAGCCAGTAGGATGGTAGTATCAGATCTATCTCTAGAGAATATAAGGAGGGAGGTATTCTTCATAAACCATATCTTATTGATGCTTAAGAAGCTTCCCTCAGTTCATTCCTCTCTACATCTGTTAGAAGATCTCTGAAGTGGGGAGGGTTGGGATCCCTTTGGTAAGTAAGAAAATGAGACAGGGTTTAGGTGAATTCTTAGTGGTAATTGTAAGTTAAAATGCTCGGAGACAGTCTTAGAGCAAGACCTGTAACACCAAAGGCTAATGTACTTTTCAGTTTTTCATGTCTATTGGATATTATTATAACTGTTTCGTACGTCGATTCACTTGTTTTCCTCACAAACAACCAGAGATGCATGGATTAGCATTGTGCCCATTACAGATGTTTCGATTTGAGTGCAAAATGTTCCCCACAGGCTTATGTTTTGAGTGCTACCTCCTCAGCTTGTGGGACTAAGTTGAGAGGCTATAGAATCTTTAGGAGGAGGAGCCTAGCTAGTGGGTCATGAGATGTGAGTCTTTCTTTTGAAATTATTCTGGCTTCACCTCTTGCCTTGCTCCGTTTGTGCCTGTCTGCTGGAATATGAAAAGTCTCTGTTACAATCCTATTGCCATAAGAACATTTCTCTCTCCCATGTTTCCTCTATGAATGATGAAAACCAAGGCCCAAAGTTTTATCACAGACATAAATGTAACTAGTACCATAGAGAGAGGGATATAGGGTCTCTGGAAGGTTAACCATTCCTCCAAGATCATCACTGGGGAGAGGCAAGGCTTTGCTTTGAATTCAGGTGACACATCCCCAGTGACTGCTTCTCTACCTCTGCATGCTCTGCCGAGTTGTCATGAGGTGAAAATGGACCAGCGTTGATAAGCACTTAAAAAAGCATAAAATTATTATGCAAACACAAGGTATTTTATGGATGGCTTGCTCTATCCCCAGATACTGGGATGACAGTCAAATTTGACTTTTTAATTGAAGGCAAGCTTGTCAAGAGGAGGCAGGGAACTTAGGCCAAGCCAACTTTAAGAACACCTCTATTCCCTGACCCCTTTGGAAGGATTTGCTTTCTACTCACTAAATGTCTGAGGCAGGGTGTGTTGCGAATTTAACTGGGCATTTCCCCTACTCAAGCAGAGAGATAACTTGTGTGTGTGTGTGTGTGTGTGTGTGTGTGTGTGTGTAAGTGTAATGTGTGTATGTGTGTATGCTGCCTTGGGACCACAGGCTTAGGTAGCCTGGAGTATTTCACTTGGACCTTTCCTAAGTATCCTCTATGTGCTCTGTCATCCATGGGTATCCTCACTCTGCATCATATGCATTCTTTATAGACCTTTGATCCTTTCTTCTAACAAAGCCTGTCTACCCACAGCCTCTCACAGAGAGCTGGAACAGCACCCCAGATTGAGAACAGGCAGACAGGAGGGTAATCTGCATGAAACATAGAGAGAAGAACCTTACACATGTAGCAGTCAGCCTTGAAAGGCCTCCTGGGCTTCTCCTAGCATTTTTGACTGCCATGACATGATCTCTTCCTCCACTTGAATCTCCATACCCACTGGGCCCCTTCCCTTGTCTCAAGAAGAGCCAGGCTACATCTGGAGTTGCTTTACTAATTTATTTAATGGTCCCATAAAAATGTTCTGTGTACACTGGGGTTTCTGTGCTCAGTGAAATAGCTGAAGCATCCCACTGTGTGTGCACTTCTCATCCTAGATGGTGGGGTGGTGGAATTGTAGGTTGATTTTCTTGAACCTCTTGGGTTCCTGTGCTGGTTAATGTAATCACTTAGGAGATAAGCTTCTACACACACCTATGAAGGGTTAGCTAGCCTGTTCTCATCTGTAGGCATTGCTGGGGGGGCAGAGGGTGGCTTAGATGAGGCAATATGCTCAAACTGTGAGCCAAAGACACCCTTTCTTCATTATGTTGCTTAAGTCAGTGCACTCTGTCACAATAACAGGAAAAGTGACTGAGGCATTGCCAGTGGACTTGATCCTGAATTATTCTTGCTGAATTTTTGGATTTCCATGCCCTTATCCATTTGACATCCCAGAGCCACTTCTAAAGTTTTACTATAAACCTGTTGTTCTTGGACACAGTCCCACCCACAGCTTAGGATATTGTACCCCACCTGCTTGCCAAATTCTTCCTTGTTATGTGCCAATTAGTATCACTACATACTTCAAAAGTGACACTAACAACAGGGTGTGAATGAAGCAGAATGATCTTAACACAAGAAGCTCACTTCTACCTATGGTCCAGGTGTCACCTTCATTACTCTCTTAGTGTGAAATCCAAACACTTAGGATGATATTTGTGAGGTCATTGCTCTGGTTTATCTATTTCAAAGGAGCATTATATTTTGTTCTTTTCTTTTTCATTCACCCTGGAATCCAGGCTAAAAGCTTTCAAGAAAATACAAATTATAATGAAATGAATAGTAAGTCTTTTAATCCTTATAATAAGAATCCTACAAAAAATTTAGCAGCTATGAATTGAGCAGCCACTGTGACAGATGCTGTACTGGGCATACTATAGCTCTCTTCTAGTTTTATGATGGAAAGTGGATCAGCTTTTTAGGATTATATAAGTGGGACACTTTAGAGGAAGAAGTCAATAATCTATGCAAAATGAGAATTCTGCCAGTCATACCTGACCACTAATTCTTTCTCATTGCACAATGGGAGATCTCAACGAACCAGTTGGATCCACAACACACAATTCCTGGAACAAGTGAGCAATACACCATGTGTGACTGGAGGACCCAAAGGATTCATGGAACCACTGTTAGAACCTGCACACATCTTGTTCTGAGCATCTACTAAAATCAGCAAAGATGAATGGAGATATGATCATTGATGATTCAGCTACAAGAGATCTGAAGGGGAAGAGCCAGTTTCTAACATGTGCCTTGGTTTCTTCCATAAGGGCTTTATGATTATGGGAGACACAATAAGAAAATGCACAGCTGTTAAAATAGACATAAGATAAAGGTGCAGATATGTAAGGTAGATGAAATGTGTTAAAATATGGACCATTTTGATATATAGATGAAATGTGTCAAGTTGTCCACACCACAATGGAGTATCTGGCAGTGTTTCTAGCCTCAATGTTATAAGCTATGAGAATACCAAAGCTTCCCATCTTCTAAAATAATTTGTAACTAGTTAGAGAGATTAGTCATTTCACTGCACAAAACAGTTTGTAACACACCATATGATGGATTATAGACTCAGCCCCTTAGAAACATTCTGGGGAGCGATGTCCCTTTAAATTCTACTTCACTGTGTGTCTGTGCAAAGTTCCTTGGCTGGCACCAATATACTCTTCTTGAGCACGTCTGGGACGTCATGGTAGGAAGAGGCTCTCAGACACCACCTGGCACATTTAACATGGACTTAGGGTGGCTGATGAGCTCCACAGCTCATCCTTAATTAAGAAAGCAGCTAAAAACATCACCAGAGAACCCTGCCCAGAGCTGCAGAGAGCCTGCACGCTAATGCTAAGTTGCTTGGGTTGATTGATACTTGTTTTGCGATTCCTTCCGTCAGCTTTCTCTGGTCCGGCCATCTGTTTTCTACTCAACAAGAGGCAAGTTGGCTCTGCTCCTCATCTGATTTGCAGCAGAAGTGACATGATGGTGGCTAGGGGCTTAACCTGTGGGCCTGGCAGTCATTTGCTGTTGGCATTGAATCGTCCCTAAGAGAATGCGACTAGCTCTGTCTGGAGTGACATGTTGAGTTTTGTGTTTTCTTGTGTGGGATTCAGACCAGTATTAGAGGAGGGTAATCTAGAAAGAAGTTCAGAGGATGCTTTCTGTCAAGAGGATCATCTACTTTATTCCCCTCTACATTTCAGCTTCCATAATATTTTACTGCCTGGTTATTGGGCAGGGACAACATATAATATGTTTAAGTCACTGCTCTTCTTACCTTGGGCAATAGTCATGCAAACATTGGTATGCTGGGAGGGAAATAAGAATGTAAGGTGTAAATAGTGCACTCAGAGAGCTTACAATCTTGGTTTTATACACACACACACACACACACACACACACACACTACATTTATACACATAAAAGTTCTTTGGTGTGATTATAATAAAATTGAGGTTTAAGTTGTGCTACCATTAATCATAAAAAATGAAATCAATAGATGTAAAATAATTTTCAAAAAATTGTTGAAAATGAAGACACCTCATGATTTGAGCTTTGATGCATGAAATGCTGAATAAATGAAGCAAAAGGAATCTGTGTGTGTGTGTGTGTGTGTGTGTGTGTGTCTTTGTATACACTATGATCTGCCTTCAATAGCAATCTGAATGCAAAAGAAAGCCTGGTCAGAAAAATTCTAAGTTGCTAAATAGTTTTGTTTAATGATCTCAGCATTAGTCATTCTGGAGGTATGGATAGAGTCAGTGGAAAAAGGCTGACTCCAAGTACCAGTAGGAAAAACATAGAGTGGTCTTATCAATGTTGTAGGCATGTTATCTAGAAGAGGTAGAGTGTGAAGCCTTTGGCTAGCTGTTGATCTTGGAGCTGAAAGGTGGGGTAGATAAGCAGAAAAAAAGGTTGTCAGTGGCTACCGTTCCCAGTAGCTGCAGCTTTACTCAATAGAATGTGTATATTGGGCAGGCAGAGAGGAACATCCAATTCATCAAAGTGTTGGGATGGCCAGCAACACCATTGTTCCAGGCATTGGCAGGGAATATAGGAAACACAAAACAACTCCAGAGGCTCACAAGGCTTGAGTGCATTGAGGTCATGTAAGCAAGCTAGAGATCCTGGCCTTTCAGTGACAGTGGAGAAGTAGCATACTAACAAGGAAGACCCACGCAATGGAAGAGCCATGTGCATCGAGCAGTCTGTGGGTTTGAGGAACTTGGCAAGGGAGGATTGAGATTTACATGTGCAGAGATTGCATGGTAGTTGACAATATGCAGAATGCCATTGAGAGCTGCACCCCACTGGCAGGTCCTGGTAACTGTCTTCTTAGTAACTGTATCAGAACATCCAATGACATCTGCCTGCTGCAGGGTTTCCAACCTCCCACCCTTGTGATGAGGTAGTCTCACTTGTACTCCTGACCAAGAAAGACCCTTGGGCGGCTAATTTCTTCCTACAAGGTAGCAACCAGAGACTGAAGAAACTGACTGGAAAATGGTGGGAAATGATGATATGCTAAGTACTGTGGGATGCAAGGGAGGAGAAAATTTTTCTTCCAATTTGACTGAGCTTAAAAATAAAATACATAGTTTGTGGTCCAAAGGCAGCGTGACTCCCAAGTTCGATAACTCAGTAGTTTAGTTGTGTCAAATGCTCAGTTACTGTTTCAATGTATCCTCCCAGAGTTTGTCCTTGGCAGCTGACTCATAATTGGACACTCCTATTTGTAACATCCAAGAGCAGAAGGGAGCTTGCAGTTTCTTCGGCAACCATGAGCAAATGTTCCTTCATCACTTACTAGTCAGAGGTAATATGTTCTCTGGCCCAAACATGGACAAAGAGAAAGACCACCATAGTAAACTTAGACCAACCCAACTAAAGCCCTTATGTCTGTGGAAGGGGACAGAAGGTTTATCCCTCTATATAGCACCTGGTTGAGTGAAGGAGAGCAACATTGAGCCCAATCTTCACTTCTGACAGGAATGGAAGAAAAAGACATCTTCAGGTTGGGTAAAACCCAAGTGGGACTACAAAGGCAGGCAGGATGGTGGCATACACTGAAGAATCAGACCCTTTCATTACACTAGGTGAAATCTACACTTTATGTCTGAGAATTTGAAATATGGACTTAGCACCAGGAGATTGGATCTGGTGACAGAGGCAGTTCTAGGCATCCATAGCACATTCTTCTGAGATCTGCAGGGGCTGAGGGCTGGGCAGTTTATGAACAGGGACTGGGATTTTGAGCATAAAAGGAAACTGGCTATGCTTTGGTGTGTTTGTATCATAGTGACCATAAAAGGCAAGGAAAATACATTTTCCTGCCATGGTAAAGCAGAGTCTTGATAAGAAGGCTGCTCTTTGTTCCATCCCTACCAGAGCTTAGCAACGACCTCCTCACTGGCTTAAGGAGGGCTGAGTAAACTTGGGATGAAATTGACTGAGATGATGAGGTTTTATGGCAAACCATGTGTGTTCTAATTTACTTCTAGAATACCATCCATCCTTCTTGACAAAGAAATTCCACCCCTCTAAGGCACTTTACAGATAAGGAGATACAGTCTCAGGAAGAACTGAATTACTTAACTGAGGTCCCAGAGTTAATAAATGGTGGGGTAAGAGCTAGACTCCAGACTCCTTCACTGCTGCTTCTGTTCCTAATGTGACCATCTGTCCAATAGCTCAGAGATGTGCCAGAAGTGGTTTTACTCACAAGAGACAGAAAGAGGAGAGACTAAATGAAAGCCAAGGCAAGAAGGAGAGAGAGAGAGAGAGAGGAGGGCTACATAATCAAGCATTTCTTTAACAGCTTCTCTCATTGTCTGAGTCTGATTTCTGCTGCGAATACCAAAGACTGTGAAAAATATAAAGAAAGGATATTTACTTTACACACAGTTAAGAACATTCAGGAATGTGGTGCTCTTGTGGGTCTTTGGTGAGCATCTCATGGTAGGTGCATCCTATTGAGGTCTGTGCGAGAAAGAAGTCACATAACAAGTATACTTGCAGAATTCCTGGGAGATGGCTCAATTAGTAAAATACTTTCATTGCCTTACAAGCATGAGGACCTTAGTTTGGTACTCAGAATCTATCTGAAACCAAACCAAACAAACAAAACACCTAATATGGTGGCAAGCACTTGTAATCTCAGCTCAGCACTGGGGAATAAATACATGAATTCTTGGGGCTTTCTGGCAAGTTAAGGTAGCCAAATTGACAAGTCCCAGATTCAGAAAGAGACCTTAATTTAAAAAAAATGATGTCTAGCCATTGAGGAAGAAACCTAAGGTTGACCTCTGGCATCTGCATGAGTAAGTGTCCACACATGCATGTGTGCATACATAAAAAAGGAAGAAATTGAGAAAGCTTACTCTAATGTAGTGACAACCTACACTTTCTGTGCCCCCTTAGCCCCATGAAACCCAAGCTACTGCTCAGATAAGAGCATCCATCCATGAAATCCAATGCACCTCAGATTGGAGCACTAATTCCTTCCAAGGTGTTCCCAATCATCTCTTTACCTCCACCACTTTCCAATAACATTACATTGATGACCAATCCTCTAGCACACAAACATTTGGGAAGCAAGTTATATACAATAGTCTACCTGTGTGGTCCCTGGCTACGGCCTCCCATATGAGCTATGAGTCCATGTTCATCAAGAAGGAAAAACTGATATGACCTAAGAGGGACACAGTGGGTACAAAGCTGTTTCTGCCTTTCTACCTTTTCCTAAAGAATCCTTATAATTGTAATTCATCCTCCTGTTCCTCCTAAGAATAACACTGAGCTCTGGCATACTTCCATTCTATAGCAGCCCTCCCTCCCAGCAGCCCCGCCCTTCAGTGCTTCCCACCCCCCTCTTTATCCCTTCACACCAAACACTTTCAAAGTTAATTTCAAAAAGCTGGGAACACTTGATAGTTTTAATTAATCCTATGCCTGGGGAAATATGATTTTGTGCGTGCAAGGACTCTCAGCTTCTCTGTATAGATAGCTTGTTCTGGATAATGCTGGCATTTCCAATTTAGCTGTGATTATGCCACCAACACATTTGTTTGTTTGTTTATTAGCTACAAGAGACTTAATGCTGATGTGTCCTTAGGAGGAGATTTCAAGTTTTCCATATAATGTCAGTATAGTCCCAACATGGAAACCAACGATCTATGATAGTGAGGAAGACACCATTCTCCATCTGGAGAAGAGAAAACTGGGGGCCCAGGAAGGCTTGGTGATAGTCACACATTTAGGAGGAATAAGACACACATAAGTATTGACTCACCTGTAGATCAGAATTCTTGAAAAACTCACTTTTCTTTCTGTGAGAATTTGGTAAGTTACTGAACAGTTACAGCAAGTGTAAGTGGTCACTATATTACCACATTAGAGTCTGCTTTCTCAATTTCTTCCTTGTTATGTTGTGTGTTTGTGTGTGTGTGTGTGTGTGTGTGTGTGTGTGTGAGAGAGAGAGAGAGAGAGAGAGAGAGAGAGAGAGAGAGAGAGAGAGAGAGAGAGAGAGAGACATGCAGATGCCAGACTTCAACCTTAAGGATCTTCCTCAGTGGCCAGTGTAGTTTCCTCAGTGTGGTGTATCCATTTCTTCTGGATTAAATCTCTTCTGTTAAAGGGAGGCTAGTAAAAACTCAGGAAGTAAATGTCACTTATAAGATTCAGGGAGGTTCTAAAACTTACTGACACAAACCA
The DNA here is from genome assembly GCF_947179515.1 of Apodemus sylvaticus. Classification (NCBI taxonomy): domain Eukaryota; kingdom Metazoa; phylum Chordata; class Mammalia; order Rodentia; family Muridae; genus Apodemus; species Apodemus sylvaticus. The sequence goes on along the minus strand of NC_067479.1, from coordinate 56,102,946 downwards.
GCTTTTCTTGAAGTTGTATAAGAAGTAACAGTTGCAGGGAGAACCAAGCTACCTGCACATCATATAGGGAGCTCTAGGGAATGCAGTTTTTATGAATTCTGTTCAGTATTAGGTGGGATTTTTCAGAGGTGGAGTTATCATTGCATTATCTAACATTCTGGAAATACCATAGAAGCCCTGAAAGCTATACAAATTGCTTTAATGAAGTCATGTGTCTGTAAATCTGTGATGAGCTGACCAATTTGAGCATGATCAAGTGCTTCATCAGTCCTGGACATAGGATCAACCTCACTCACTAACCCATAGACAAAGAATGGGAAGGAAGACCCTGGATGGAAAAATGTAGAGTAAAAGTATCAACAGGGAAGAAACAGATACCGAGTAGGGAATTTTCTACTCCAAGAGGTACACTATATTCCTATTTCTTTGCTCATTTTACTTTCAAGTTAGAATGAGCAACCTTCTCCTTTAATTACTAAGGAGGCAATACTTTACTGATTTCATCATCAGCCTGAAGCTGGGTTTTAGGTACTTGCTCTTGGCATCCTTTAACTTTTTCTAGAAAATCTGCATGAAGTATACTTCCATGTTACGTAGCACTGAGATGAGGACTTCCAAGTCAATCAAATAACATAACACTCCATTTTCATTCACCTCAAAGTTTTCTAAAAACTCACTTATTAACTATTTAGCCTTTTAACCTCCCACTGTTCGCCTCAATCCAAGAACCATGTGCTCTTCTAGGTTTCTTCTTTTGTTTTTCATTCTGTCTTGACTTTCTCCTGCCTTCTTGAGCCAAATCCTCTCTCCTCCTCTTCTTCCTCCCTCTCTTCTTCCTCTTCTTTCTTCTTCTCCTTCTCTTTCTTCTCCCGATTCCCTTTTCCTACCATGTCTTCCCCATTTTTAAAAGTATTCTTTTTCTCTTCTTTCTCTTGTTTTTACCTCACAGTCAATTCTTTAACTCTTCTCTTGGTTGTACCTTTCAAACATGCTCTCTGGGAAGTAGACTTACATCCTGGTACAACTACAATAAATCCCTTCATGCATTTCCATGTCTCACTCTGATGGGATTGGAAATAAGCACAGGATGTCAGTCATAGAGCCACCATGAAGAAATAGCCATAGAATCATCATGGAAACTATGGCAACCAATTTAAAACCCAATCTTCCTGTCATATTTTGTGGAGTCAGACCTCATAATCTTATGTAACATATTTGGGAATATATTGCTGCTTTCATTGACCACTTATTGTGTTTGTGGCTTGCTTGGTGACAGGACATCAGAATTCTAAGAGTCATTTTGAGTTTGGAGAGGTTTTGAAAGTTTATTTTTGTGGCTAGTGAGCAAAGAGATTGGGACAGGGACTCTAGTTTGTTTTTTCCCATACTCTGTTAAAGCCCTTAATATTCATTTGCCAAAATATTATAGCCAAATATTAAAGATGTTAATAGCCAGAGTATCAAGGAGTTTGCTGTAATGCTGTAGCCTAGCAATATCGTAACTGATATTCATGCAGTCTAACTTATACGACTGCCTAAAATGAGCTAAAAATAAGGACAACAACACAAGACATGCCAAAGAGGATGAGAAAAAGCCCATGAGGTCACAGTGTTAAAGAAAGAATTGTAGACAACTAAGGAGTGTTGAGAGAAGAATAACTGTTTTTTTCTGGGGAAGAGCACACCAGTTGGTTATCAAATATCAAATGGCCATACTTAAAAACATAATGCAAGTAACTTTATTCAGATTGAACATATTTTGTTTACACATATATGTGTATATGTATACACACATATATAATCAATGTTTTATATATATATATAATCAATACATATCTGCATATACCAAAAATTAATTTAAAAAGAGGCCACCAATTTCAGGAAAATTGGGGAGAGTCATATTGGGAGGGTTTGGAAGGAAGGGAGGGAAGTAAATGATGTTTACATTATAGTCCAAAACTAAAAGAACTAAAAAAAAAATAATTCCCCATCATTTACACCTTAAAAATTCCTCTTTAATTTAGGAGATTTTCTGGCATCAGGGTCTTCATATTGATAAGAATGACTATAAAAATCCTTAATAAATGGTCTTTATGTTATAAAGTGAGAAAAAGAAAGCTGGTGAGAAAATGTCAAAGGTAAAGATACAACAGGGACCGACCTGTGGCTCTGTTATAGTCTTGTCTTCTGGCAGATCCAGGAGCTACAAAGGTGACAGCACCCTGAATCCAGGCTGATCTGAACTACAGGTCTCTGGTATCTTCACTATTTTCCTTGGAAAGATTGACTATAATTTCTTGGTAACATGGGCAGTATCTTTGACCTTCTTATTCTTTCAGATGGCCAAATAGGCAATGAGAGGCACTGGATTTTGATTAACGAACAAATGACTAAATATACAAAGGGACAACAGACAAGTGAGTGTGAAAAATTCACCTGTCAAATCCTCCTCAGTGTGGGAAATTATGAAATCCAGTCCTCATTCTTGCTGTCATTTATAAGTGGTAATCTGTGGTAATAAAACTGTATTTGGTTCATGACCCTTAAGAGAAGGCTGATGGCTCACAGGATGCTGGGGAGTGCTTTAAACCATTTGTGTCAGTGTGGGTGTTTTTCCTTATGAGCTGTACATTTCTTTGTTTATGTTGTTTACGAACTCTTTCACAAGACTCTTCCAGTGTAGGCAAAGATGAGATGTCTGGGTAAAGATGAGGGTTAGGGTTAGGGTTAGGGTTAGGGTTAGGGTTAGGGTTAATGTTAGTTAATGTTAATGGCCAAATGTTAGTTCTTCTTGGAGCCCAGGCCATTCCCAATCTCTCTTTGCCTCATGCTCATGGCAGATGGAAACTCACAACTACCACTCCAGCACCATGCCTGCTTCCCATCATGATGATCATGGACTCAGCCTATGAAACTATAAGAAAGTGGCCAATTAAATGCTTTCTTTTATAAGTTGCCTTGGTCATGGTGTCCTTTGGTCACAGCAGTAACACAGTAACCATGATATCCTCATTTAGCTACCATAACATCATCCATGCCATGTCACCCCATACAGATCCTGGTTTCCCAAATCGTTTCCTCTTCAGGCACTTCTTGTCTGCCTCTCCTTCTGTTCCCTACCTCAGATCCTGTCTCTGCTAAGTCCAAATCCCTCTCAACTCTATGTCACATCTGAAAGAGGACTGATAAATTAATCTTTGCTAAAATGTCCCACCAGAAACTGACAGTGCCTTAATGTGCTTTTAGCTTAATGCAGTTTAGACCCTCCCCAGGGTGTTTGCATTTCATGAGGGGATTCCTTCAGAAATAGTAGATGGTCCTTAAAGAAGGAAAGAAAGCTGTCCCATGTACCATACCAGAAGGGGTGAGCGTGAAGGCATTCAGAAGCTTTAAATGTCACCCCATAGCTGAGGACCAATCAAATTCCTCAGATGAGTGGCAAGAGATTATTCTAATGGGAGCCTTATTAAGTCCTGGGAGATTAGGAAGGGAAGGGGAGCTGAGAAATATTAGCAATGTGTTATTTTGATATTTAACATTTGAGTTTATATGGTGTTTCAGGGGTAAAATATAAGCAGGCTTTATATTTTAGATGGAAAACAAGAGAAATCTCATCATTTTTCCCCAGTGATTGCAAACCCCCCTCCTAGAGCAAAGAGCAACATGGCAAATATCATTCCTATAAGATATAGAGTCATCAGTGAAGCAGTATAGGGCAGAACCAGAACAGGGAAGTGGGAAGGGTTGGGTGGGAAAACAGGAGGAGGGAAGGCTGATGGGATTTTCGGGGAGTGGGGGTCTAGAAAAGGGGAAATCATTTGAAATGTAAATAGAAAATATATCGAATTAAAAAAAGAAAGAAAAAAATTTAAAAAAAAAGATATAGAGTCATTTCATTAAACTTCCTGACACTGGAGCATAGATGCAATTAACATCCAGTGCTGGACAGGATGGCCTTAGATGGAGATTGACCAGCTTGAGTCACAGAAAATTTCCTTGGACATGGAGAGAAATACAAAAGCCATGGGGGGGTGGTTACTGTTGGGGCAACTGGAGAGAGGAGAAAAGGGCCCAGACTCTAAGAAGAACTCAGACACTAATGAGCAAACAACAGGTGGCAGGGTGGACAGTGGAGCGTGCATTACCCATGCACCAATCAGCACACAGCGCTCCTAATGCACTTCCTTCTTGGTTCCTATAATCCATAGGCAACCTGGTCTTTTTTTGGTTACAAAGAGTAATGCTCTCTTCTCAGCCACCTGCTTAGAGGGGTTTCAGGTATCTCCATTTTCCAATCTCAACTCCAATTAGGAAATTGATTATGATTATCTCTTAAATTTATGGCAAGGTTTTAATTAATCAGATTTTATAATTCTATGCCTTCATTGTGGGCTCAGAAAATATGCTCTGTAAGCTTTCTAGCCATGTGTTAGACTCATTTCTTGGGCAGCACACAGTATTTGCAAGGAAGAACCATTCCCCACCAGCCTATTCCTCCCCCAACTACATTTTATAGAGGACAGAAATCCAGAAGCACAATATGCTACAGACACAAGCTCAGGACCCTGCTCTTTTCAAATCCTCCCTACCCTTCCAGCCATTCCTCACCACTGAATTTCCCCCAAACACTCAGACTGAGGAAGTCCCTTCCCAGTGCATGACTCCCTGTTGAAACCTCCCAGCTTCTTGCCCAAGCTCATTAGATTCAACCCAAGTCCACATTCTCTGCTGTACTGTCCCTCCCTGTTTCCCCAGCAGGAGAATTGGAGGTGACCTTTAAATGTCGCTTGCAAATGCCAGCTGATGCTAACTGGCTGCACAGGCAAAGTTTTCCCCAAAGCTAGCCGGATAGCAAAACCCTGGCACAAACATGGGTAAACTGGCTTCTGAGGACAGAGCAGAGCCTCAAGTGGGAGCATGGCAGTGGGCTTCCCCAGAAGACGCAGGTTTCTGGGACCAGACATAATATCTGTCATTAAACTTTAGAGAAAAGGTGTCCTTTACCCTTTATGACTCTTGGGAGTCAACCAAGGTCGCAAGCATCTTACAGGAATTCTGAAAGCACTTATTTTATGTATGTATGTGTATATATATATATATATATATATATATATATATATATATATATGTGAAACGATGACATAATTATTACAACAACCTTAGAAGACAAGAATCATTTCAATGTTAAAGATTTGGATACACATGCTCAAGGCAGTTGACTGTATCATATACCCAGCTAATAAGAAGTAAATAAAAAATGTAATATAGTGCTTCCTAATTCCAGAGCAATTTTCAGTGGACCATCCTACATCCTGAATTTTGCTTCTTCCCTACCCCACCAGAGATGTCTCTAACATCCCCTGGTGGTTTTCCAGAGTCTCTGATTTAATTCAGCAATTATTTACTCATCAATTAACATCCTCCTGCTCTGCTGTCTGAGGACTCTATTTCCCATTATGCAGCCTTATGTGTTTGCCAGAACAAATTGCGTAAAGGGAGAATAAGAGGGAAAAGAAAGAGCCTTCTCTCAAGAGATGCCCTATTACCAGGATAGAATTACCCAGGGCTATGGGGGAATTGCATCTCCTAGAAGTGGAGGTCTAGGACCCAGTTTGGGATCCCAAAGAAGGTCCAGCAAGAGCAATATAGAGGAAGCAGAAGGAAGCTGGGGTATAGCACAGATACCAGCAAATGTGATGCATGGAGCCAGATTCTGGTGTCTGTGCTATACCCCAGCTTCCTTCTGCTTCCTCTATATTGTGTCTATTTTGTGTCTTGTGTGTATATATGTGTGTTCTGTGTGTATAAGCATGGATTTATATATATGTATGTGTAGATGCATGTATATATGAACATAAATATATCTGTGTAAGCATGTAAAATTTAGAGATGGTCTCTTTCATTATTCTCATATATATATGAGAATATATATATATATATATATACACATACATACACGTACACACATAAATAGACACATATTCATACATATATGAGACAACATATGTCACTGAATCTGGCACTCACTGATTGGCTATACTGACTAGTCAGTAAACCCCAGAATCCTTCCCTCTCCTGTTCCTTAGCATGGAATTGGAAATTGGGCTCTCTATCATGTGATAGAAAACCATGCTCCAGTCTTCATGCTATCACATTGATATCAGATGGTGGCACTGTGGTGTGCTACAGAACCCCGTTCTTACCAGGCTTGTCACAAGTAGGCACAAGAGAGTTCTCACATGACCTGTTCCACAGCTTTGCAAAAATAGGCCTTCTCCCAGCACAAGTGGCCTACCATGCCCTCTTCTGGGTATCTTAGGGATCAGGAACAAGGGCAGCTATGGAAGTCCCAGGAATCAGTTTGTAGATGGTGCCTATTGATATAAAGTCCCTAGAGATAGGCACCAGCCGTTCTTTCAATCAGTTCTAGGTTTTCCACTATCAGTGGAATGCTTTTCGCAGTTGCCTTTAGGGGCTTATCCCTATTGGGACTTCCTTACAGCTTATCTTTCACTTTACCTTCCTAATGTGTCACTGGATGCCCCGGCTGTTCCCTAAGAGGGACAGAGACTTCAGAAACAGAAGCAAAGTGACTAGGGTTAGAGATGCCTTTAGTTTCAGCAGCTCCTTGGGGGCATGAGCAACACAAACCCAAGACAGTAGTCTCTATTTCACTAAGATCCTCAGAGGGACTAGAAATAGTTGGGTCTGTCGTTTAGAACAGAGCTTTGGTTTTTAGGGGAAAAGCACCATTCTCTGCAGATGACAGACAGTTTTTGTGACTGGTTCAGCATGCCAAGTGATCTGATAAAAGGAATGAACTGATGAAAAGAGCTGTGTAAAGTGGAAAAAGAAAAGAGAAATGCTGTCCTTTTAAGAATTAAGCTCCTGATCCTTGCTTACAGGACAGTGTAGGTAGGATGTGGTAGATATTATAGGATAACACCTTCTAAAGAATCAATCCATCTGTTCAGGTAAGGAGTGCTGGAGGAAGCTTTGCGACCATGCATATGCGTTTTAGACAGTCATTCAGAGACTCCATGATGATACTTACCAGAAATTGAATATACTCAATTCTACCATCTTCATATGGGAAGATCAGAAGATGAATTTTGGAAAGGACCATCTAGATAGCAAATGGGCACAAGGGTCCCAGACCTAGTTTCAGAACTGAGGCTGGGCTTTTCCCATTTCTGACTCTTGCTTTTGCCCAATGCGCTCATGAAAGGAAAGGTAAAGCCTGGACAGTGTGCTAGAAGGGTCTTTCCACTGCTCAGGTAATGAAGTAGGAACCTTGTTTCACTGGTCATCAAGGGGATAGCTCTGCTGAGGAGACATCCCATGTCTAGACACAGAATGCTAACTTTATTAAACATCACCAGCCCCTTTATTGTGGTTGTCCACATAATTGAATCTCTTTTTATTTTTTTTAAAGAGTTAAGAAAACAGTGTGGTAAGTAGTACAGATAAGGGTAGAGTTCTGTTCAGCTGGAAAGAAGAATGAAAGTATGTCATTTGTATGAAAAGGGATAGGAACTGAGATCATCATATTAAACAAAATAAGCCTGACTCAGAAAAACAAATACTGCATTTTTTTCTCTCATATGTGGCACCTAGATTTTATAGATGGCTTGAAAACAGATGGGTGATTACCTGGGAAGAAGGGATTAGCAGGAGGGCAAGAGGAGTGGGTAGTAGTGGAGGGTCAGCGTATGTGACTCATTTGAATGAAAACATTAGGAAAGCCATCACGTTTGTAACACCATCACATGCTGTACATATATGCTAATGAATTAATCTTTGAAACTTAGTAATTAACCATTGAATTCAGTTGAATATATGAAGTATTTCCACAGTTTGATGCAGTGGGTGATGCACATCTAAATACAACCCAAATGTCTGTGAGTGTGTGTGTGTGTGTGTGTGTGTGTATGTGTGTGTGTGTGTGTGTGTGTGTGTGTGTGTGTGTGTATTGAAACAAAATAGCTCTAGCAAGACTGAGGGTATTGGTGCTGCTTATGCTGATAAACTGATTCATGGTATAAAACAAATGTTTTATACCATGGTTTATCTGATAACACCCTTATAATGGACAATAAACACTTGGCATGAGTAGGCTCATTTGTCAGATAAGGAAGCAGAAGTTTAGGAGAATGAATTCATCTTCCTTAAATCATGATGGGTGGTCTGCACTAGACATAGAACCAAGACCACGTTCCTTAATTGAAACTGTGAACAAACAAGGGTCTGAATCTATGTTGACTGCTTGGGTCTGTCTCCTCTGTTTCTTTTCCCTGTAGTTCCTAATGTTGTTTTCTAATTCTGCCCATCTGTGTATTCTGCTATATATGTTCCTTGAGCAAAGCATAATGGAAGAGCAACTGCCATGGTAGCTCAATAGTCTATGGGGAATCAAGACTTGTTGGTATGTGTAGTAACATTGTCTGTTCCATGGAAACCCGTATGTGCATCATATCAGAGCCTTTCCAACATCTTGATTTGAAGGATAGATTTTATTGTTCTTGAGATACAGCAAGGCACTGTAGTCACCATGATGTACTCACAGGTCTCTAGAGAAGAGGACACATAATGCGACAAGATCCACAGAGAAAAGTATTGATGTTGGCTAAGAGACAAAGCAATAGTGGAAGATTGTGAGCTGGAGTTGTCATTGTTATTTTCTTAGGAAAGAAGAGACAAGGAAAGGCAAACAGGTGTAAGATTAGCCAATAAATAATTTTGGCAGGGTTTAGAGAGAGGAGTCTATCCTTAGTTGTCTGATACCTAGATCTGAGGTGATTAGACTTGAAAAATAATGTTCCTAAGTGTAATATCCCATAAGTGGAATTCCTGATGGTATGTGTTCTGTGCCATGAATTGTGTGGATTTCATTTGAAAGATGATTTCATATGTGTGATTTCTAGGAACCACCCTATCCTCAGGAATCAAGTCCTTCTGCAAGTTCTTTAAATCAAACTTTAGAATGAAGAAAATAGGGATGGAATGTAGCTTTTGTAGAATGTGCTGGTTTGGTTGAGAAAGTTCCTCATGGACTCATATATTTGAATACTTGGTTACTAGGGAGTGGCACTTTTGAAAGCATTAAAGTGTATCATTAGGGATGGACTTAAGGGTTTCAAAAAGCCCATTCTATGCCAAGAGACTCTCGTCCTGCTACTTGCAGATTTGAATGTAGAACTCTCAGCTACTTCTCCAGCACTATGTCTATCTGCATGCTGCCATGCTTCCAATCATAATAGCAATGGACTGAACACCTGAAACTGTAAGCAAACACCACCTAAATGGTTTCCTTTATAAGCATGGTGTCTCTTCATAGCAAAAGAGCACTAAGTAAGACTGTTTGCATAAAGCCCTAGGTCCAATTTCCAGAACCACATAAATTATGTATTGCTGTACACATTTGTAATCTTAACATGAGGAGTTGGATATAAGAATATCAGAATTTTAGTGTCATTCTCTGTTTCATGAGTTTAAAGTTCTTAGACACCTTTGGCCATAGGAGACCTTATCCTCAAAAACAAAAATTAACTAAAAATGATTTCAGTGGGAAGAAGAGTGGGGAATGAACAGGGATATGGGGGAGGATAAGAGGCAGCCAAATTCATGAAATTTCATGTATGAAACTGTCAAAGAATAAAAAATAATATAATTAACACAAAAATCCAGAGCACACCAAAATCCCAGATTATAAATCCCAGGATATAAATAGGGTTGATCTGCAACAGCTATGTGGCTGTGGTTAGATCAAACTGGTTCTTGCTTAGCACTCTTATACCCCCCCAGGAGAATTGTGCCCAATTCAAGCCCCCACCATTGTCTAATCTGCTGAACCCGTTCTTATCTCCTATCCACAGTCACAGGTGAGCACTCAGGGCTCCATCCAAGCCACAGTTTCATCAACCCCTTTTTCTGAGTTCTATTCTATTCAAAACATCTGTTTCCAGTGTGATTCAGTCTTAGACTGTCCATATATATCTATATATCTATATATCTATATCTATCTATATCTATAGATATAGATAGATATAGATATATAGATATATAGATATATATGGAGAGAGAGAGAGAGAGAGAGAGAGAGAGAGAGAGAGAGAGAATGAATTTCTTTCTGCTTCATACTTCTCTCTCATCTGTAGAAATGCAGGCACAAGGAAGACACAGCCATGCACGAGATGAGTCAAGTGCGTAGTCACAGGAGCAAGGGTCGCCTCACCTCCACTGGCTGGTTATTAATACTCAGAATCCTTATCCATTCATTAGTGTGGCAAGCACTGTCTAGTGACAGGTTAATTACACAGCTCTGGGTAATTAGAAAGTAAATATATGTTAAGAGGACACCACTGTCACGATAAAAACTGTCTATTTGAAAGCCCTCTTGCACAGTAAATTCTACCTCATCTTATCAACCAGAAGGGATTTTTTTCTTTGTTGCTTTGAGAAATTAAAATGTCTCCTCTGCTCCCCCTCCAGCTAAGATGCATTTAGTTCCGGCTCTTGTCTACTTCTTTTTCCTCTTCCTTTAGCAGTGCACCTTCGCTGGTCCAATTTGGAGTTCTGCTTCTATTCTGGGCAAATGTCTATAGTGTCAGGTCCCTTCTGTGTGATATTTATAGCTCTAGGGTAGTTCAGGAAGGCTTAGGAGAGATTCCTGAAAATTCTGAGAGTAGGAGGGGTGGAAGAGAGCTGGATGGGAAAGAGGACCCATTTGAAGGAAGGTTCCAAGCCTTCTCTTGCTGCATAGCTGTGTGTGAATGGATGCCTAGCTGCTTCTAGAGACCCGTGAATGCTGCTGAATTAGATCTCCCACCACAGAGATCATGGGCACATTTAGTTATTAATCATACCCCTCAGCTCAGTGAAGAGTTGGTCTCTGTAGGGATATTCTTTGTAGACAATAAACCTGGGACACTGACACTTTAGGGACAGAGTCACATCTAGAACTCCATAAATCCTGAGCATTTTACAATCACAATCATGTGCCTTATGATTCTTGACTGAAAAGCATTTCAAGGAGTGAGTGTTTCTGTGTGATTTTAATCTATTTCTTTCAAATTGTTTTAAAACCAAGGATTGTACTTTGTCTAAATTAATATACTTGGTTTTCAATAGTGTATGGGGGAATTACCAGATTCTGAAGCAAAGGATCCCAAGTACAGCCAGTTTTGCTTGTTCAGGTTTCCTCTTTACTTACCATGCACAGAAAAATAATTGGGGGTGTCAGGTGATCGGTCTCTCTTTATTTCTTTTCCTCTTTGAATTTATTCCTGTATTTTTCTGATGCTTATTGACCCAAGCTAGGGTTGTTTGCTACGCCAGGTGTTGAGTATGTAACTAAATTGACCACTCAGTACTCCTAAGCATCTCCTAAGCAGGATGGAGAAATTGATAAGGAAGGAGTTACTGGAGTAGGGAAGGCATTAGTGATGGGCCGAAGTGATAGGAATTGAAAGAGCAGGATGGAAGAGGCAATTAGCATAACTGAATCAAAGAGAGAGGAAAAGTATGGGGAAACCTCAAAGGAACTGTTTAGGCTGGTCTTGTCCCTAACCAATGTACCTAAGGTCACAGCAGCCATCAGAATCAGGTTGGGTTGGGACTACTGGCCTTCCTAGTCATTGATAAGGCATTCAGTACCTGACATCTGTGGAATATCAACACCTGCTAATTTTGAGTTATGTGTAAATCTGGATTCTGTATAGCAAAGAGGAGCCAGTGGTCCATGGAACCTCAGGCAAGGATCTAGTTTCAGGCTATATAGAGCATGAAGTGGAGAACTCAAAGCTGTTTCCTAAACATACCTGAACAGAATATGTAGATTAAAGATGGAAGTGGATCTGGCATAACATGTTGACTACTAGCATTTGTTATCAATTGTACTGCAAGGTGGGGAGGACTATCCCTTTGCTGCTTCTTTCTTTGGCTTCTGTTAGAAGGATAGGACAGAACGCAGTTTACTGTCTACCACAAACATCTTTTTCCATTTGGGACCACCCTCCAAGCTTCACCTGTCAAATGTAAATGCCTACACTCTGAAGCAGCCTAACTTCCTGATGACATCTCCTGACATAGCATTAACAAAGAAAACAGCCAAATGCATCCCGTGGGGACATGGAACATTGATTTTTTTTTTATTTAGGCCCTTAGCTAAGCATCAACAACAGATGTGGCAGGTTTGATTAGGTTTCTCTCAACAGGGTTCACAGTGGGGAGGAGAAAGTGATCAGATTCAGGACCTGGGGAGACAGGATGGAGCAGTTTAATTTTGAAATCACTGTCTTAAGATGAGACTGGGAAATATATAGAAGAGTAAAAGAGCCACACCCCAGGACCCAGAGGGCCTCCCCCTAGGGGCTGCATTGTTCCTCAAGGTAAATGGTTGTGATGTGTTCCTTTGGAGCACTACCCAGACTTTGCTGTTACTAATCCTACTGTGAGTGTCAGGGTTCTACTGACCTCCTGCTGCTTAGTCTACTCCTCATAGCAGGCCAACACTGATTTATTCTGTGTTAAATTTTTCCCTTTTATGAAAGCTAGGCATGGCTGGGAAATAACCACTGGAGCTTCCATCCAATTAAAACTTTTTTCTGCAGTTGGTAAGAACTGAAGTTGCCACCATTTAAAAAAAACAAAAAAACAAAAAACTCCTCAATTACCATGAAATGTATTCTTTGCTCTGGCACCATAAATAAAGCATTTTCACGAAAGAAAAATATTTACATGATCACCATGGGTAGAAAAGGAAACAGCGCAAGGAGAGGTACAGGCTTTAATCACCAATGCTTCTTCCTTTGCAGAGCCTTGACCTCCTGTGCAGTACCTCAGCTCCACCCCCTGGAACCAGTCCCAGCAATTGGCTTTATTTAAATATACCTATATCTATATAAATATACATATATACATATGTGTGCATATAGCTCCTTCTCTGAGTACATATAGATAGGCAGCTAGATATTATCTCCTTAAAATATTAAAATAAATTACATCTTTGCACAGAATACAGACATTAATTCTGTTTCCAGGAGATTTGTCAAATCAGTGGCCTGTGTTTGCATAACAAGCTCTTTGGTTATGCTGTGCAGAATATAAATTACCATGTTGTCAGCTCCAGATGAAAATCGCCAGAATTTCAGGAGTGTCGCTTTTACTGATGCAGATGAACTGTGTGTTACATGACCAGGTAATGTCTGTAGGTAGCTGCTTCTTCTTGGCCAAAAGCACTAAGAAAAGAAAACTATAATTGCAAAGTTTTCCAACCCCATTTCCCTCTTTGTTTTAGAAAACAAAGTATCTTTCATTTGCAACTTTTATTGAATTACACACAAACCACATATATACATAAGCACATACACACATATATAAACAAGTATATACCTATATAAATACAAGTACACACAAATACACATAAATATGCACATGTATGCATATAAACACACACACATATGCACCCACAAATAGGCATGCTTGTACATATACACATAAATATATATGCACAAATATATATATATACACACACATATATATACATGTCTATAAAATACACTTGTACAGGCACTTGTATGCATCCACTATATATATGAACACTCACTCACAAACACATACACACATACACACACACACACACACACACACACACAAACACGCATCCCTTTTCTTGTGGAATTGAATTAATTGATAGAACACTAGACTATATTCTTCCCAGTCTGGGGATAAAATCATTTTACTTTTAAGTGTGTGTGTGTGTGTGTGTGTGTGTTATTAGTTCAGGTACCGATAGGGTCCAGAAGGTGATATTGGACTTGGATCCTCTAAAGATATAGATTGCCATGTGGGTACTGGGAACTGAATTTCAGTTCTCTGCAAAAACCAGTATATGCTCTTAACAATTAAGTCATCTGCGTAGCTCTGAAACAAAATATTTTAATACATATAAACGTTACTGAGTTTTAATGCCCAAACAGGCTCACAAACTTCAGATTCCTAGTGAACCATATTTCTTTTGCGTCTTTAAGCTAAGGAAGTCTTACCTTTATGTAAGACTATATAAGTCTTATACTTAAGTATTCTAGCTTTATTTTTTTCTGTATATGCATGCATGTCTGTGTGTATATTTGCATTTATGTATATGAATGGTTATGTGTATGTGTGCATATATGCATGTGTGTGCTTATGTGCATGTGAGTATGTATGTGCTTGTGTGCATATGTACATGTGTGCATGTGAGCATGTGTGTGTGTATGCACATGTGTGCATGTGAGTGCACTTGTGCTGTGCACAAGTATAAGAGATTATGTGATGGAAGACAAACTGGGCTGTTGTCTTACAGGTACCTGTAAAGCTTGCCTGGCAGGTAAACTTTACAGCTTAGAGCTGTACCTTAAAGCTGAGCTTGGGGTTCAGACTGTCTCTGGTACTTGGATTACCAAACTTGTGTTGCCATGACTAGTTTTTCCACCTCAGTTCTTCACTTGAACTCATGCTTGCAGCCAAGCACTTTACAGGCTGAACTATCTCCCCACCTCAGCTTCCCACATCCCTTAGTGCCTCCTCATGAGCCATACTGTGTGGGTGATATTATTCATTCTAACAACTCTATGATACATTTTGCTATTTTTCTAGTAGAGCACAGAAAACTAATGTGTTAGGAAGTTGAGGAAGGCACCATAGTCAGAAAGCTGCTGATCCTGACCTCTGTCTGTCTGAGTCAGAAGTTTAAGCCTTTACCAGGCCTTGTTTTTATGCCTTCTGGATTAGAAGATGAAACATTTCTATTCTCACTTAGTATTCAAATAGTGCTTCATGTCTGGCTGCTTCTGTGGGAATGAACCAGAGATTGCTGAAGAGATCCCAGACACTTAAACGCGTATTTAGTGAAGGAATTTAAAGGAAGGGAATGGGTTTATTTATTTCCTGCTTCTCCTTACCTCCTGTCTTAGTTTACCAATATCTGCACTGTGTTTCCCTCAATGCTTATAAGATTGGAAGCTGAAAGAACCTCCCTGATTTACTGATCTACCTTCTCCTTTTATTCATGGACATATTGAGATCCAGGCAGAGGAAGGGACAGGCATGCAGACAACTCAGTTTAAGGAAACTGGGGTTGGGACCCTGCCTGGTTTTGGAGTCCTTGTCTGCAGTTCAGAAAGAGATCATGTAGGCTGGTTTTGAAATTGACTACAGAAAGGCCAGCACTAGCTCCTGGAGCCATGCTGAGAGGTTGCTGGGGGCCCCAGGCTAGAGAAGACCGTGCCAGCTGATGCCGACTGGATGCCACAGATCTGCAAACTGCTCTGTGAGTGACCATAACAGGCATTTGGCTTCTCTCTCTGATTTTTCAGAACCAGCTCTGTGTGTGGTTCTGTGGTGCTTTGTTGCAATCATGGTGGGATTTTTTTCTCTACAATCATTTACAGTTGCAAAATGTATCTAGAGCAATTTTCGCAAAACCATAAAATCCATCTCTGCTCTGTTTCCTTTTTGAAATGTTCGGTTCAGCAAGATCAAAGGCCAATGGAGAGAGGCAAATTTAACCAGATTTCAGCCACTCTTTCTCCAGTCTTGGTATTTTCTTTTTCCTTCCAAATTACACTCATGTCAGAACGTTTCTGCCCACGATTTTCATGACAATACATAATAGTCATCTCCTGCTTGAACAACCAGGGGGAAACTTCCTGGGTGTCTCTTCTGTGTTCACTGCACCCTATATTACATGGAACCCAACTGTCCCCTAAATAACAGCAATAGCAATTTCAGTCAAAATATGTTGCTTTTGTTTCCCATTTAGCACCAGGACTAGAAAGATCTGACACCACATGTGCCCAGATGAGTCAGGGAGACTCATGGTTTCATTTTATTGGGGATAGGGTGGGGGATTTTTTTCGTTCTTCTCACCTCTAGGGTACTAGCTCCCTCTTTCTGTTCTTACTCCTAACAGAGGTAACTTTGGTGCTTATAAGCCATGGTGTGGCAGAGACTCTTAATTATTTCAGAAAATTCACAATCCTTTATTATTTCACAAATAGACTACATGTCTCAAGATCTCTGTGGTTTTTAAGTAACTAAATTCTAGCCAATGAGCTATAAGGTAGAGTGTAGAAAGTTATTCTTAGCTGGAGAGATGGCTCAGTGGGTATGAGCACCGATTGCTCTTCTGAAGGTCATGAGTTGGAATCCCAGCACCCACATGGTGGCTCACAACCATCCGTAAAGGTATCTGATGCCCTCTTCTGGTGTCTGAAGACAGCTACAGTGTTCTTACATATAATACATAAATTTAAAAAAAAATAAAAGCCTCATTAAAAAAAAAGCCTGAAAACAAGCTTGGAAAGTTATTCTTAAAAGCCTCTTAAATTCATATGTGTGTGTGTGTGTGTGTGTGTACATAGATAGATAGATAGATAGATAGATAGATAGATAGATAGATAATGCAGAATATATATTCTGCATTGTGGATCATTTTTAAAAAAATATTTATTTATTTTATTTATATGAGTATACTGTAGCTGTCTTCAGACATACCAGAAAAGGGCATCAGATCCCATTACAGATGTTTGTGAGCCACCATGTGGTCACTGGGAATTGAACTCAGGACCTCTGGAAGAGCAGTCAGTGAGCACTTATAACCACTGAGCCACCTCTCCATCCTATTCCTTAGATCATGGATAATTGTGATAAAGCTAGAACCCCAGAAACCCCCTAGGTTGAGAATCACATCTTAGAGGCCTGGAAGGGCTTGGTCTTCAATGACTGTGGATGTATCATGATAGTCTCAGATCCTTTTTAGATCATAGAAAAAAATCTTTTCATATGAGAAACTCAGATTTTTAGTTTTTTTTAAACTGGAAAGTGAGTCTAATATAGGCTTCAAATATTGCCTTTACCACCAATATTATAGTGATACACCTCTCCATTTTCATATTGTTTTTCCTGAGAAGGAATACAGCATAGTTCCTGCTACTGGCTTCCTTCCAGGGTCGTAATTATTTGAATAGCTGTATATTAAAACCATGTATGTAACAAGAGTGTTTAGAGGGCAATGTGGCCAGATAGCAAACACAGAATGCCATTGCCTGGCTTACCTGGACATTCATGATGGTTAGCTTTCTGTCAACTTGACACAGGCTTGATTGATGAAGAGGGCCTGTTAATTAAGGGATCACCACCATCAGATTAGCTTGTGTGCATCTTCCTGATTGGTGTAAAATTGTCATTAGGTCCATGGAGCAGCATGTCTCCATGGCCTCTGCTTTAGTTCCTGCCTTCAGGTTTCCACCCCGTCTTCAGATGGACTGTGCTTGTAAAGTGTGGCCAACCAAACTCTTCCTGCCTCGGGTTGCTGTTTGTTAGAGTGTTTTATCACAGAAACATAAAACAAACCATGGTAGAATTCATTAAGTAAATGACCAGATTTTTAGTTTCTGCCTCACTCTGGGGGTTTAGAATAATGTAAACAGTAGCTCTTCCTTACAAATGTCATGCTTCCGGTTTGCTGAAGAATCTCAGACATTAACAAAATTTTTTTATGTATTATATCTGTAACGTGGTTTAATTTTCTCCATCTAACTCATTAGTCATCTTCCTCTTTCTTTCATCTTCTTCATCTTATGTGTATATGTGTTCATGTATGTACATGAGTGAGCAGATACACATCAGTGTGTGTGTGTGTGTGTGTGTGTTGGGGGTTGGTTTTCTGCTATGTATAAAAATGCTCAATTCTGAACCCCAGGATCTGGTTGCTGTCCACATGAGTGAATTCTCACATATACTTCTGTTGTGCAAACTTTGCTCCTCAATTTAAATGTTAATTGGTTAATAAAAGGCTAGAGCCTGTAATTGGGCAGTAGAGACAGAAAGACGGGACTTGAGGATCAAGTGAGGGATCTCACAAGAGATAAGGGAGCAAAGGAAAGAGAAAATGGAAAGAGGAGGAAGCCATCATGAGTCCAGAGGGATCATGAGCACATGGCCAGGAGGAATGAACCCCAATAACAGACTGATGGAGCAGAAGCAGTCTGAGCAAGACTCAACCAGCAAGTAGCAAGGGGCATGTGGTTTGGATATAGGTGAGATTAGCCTAGAACCTGGCCAATCTAGGCTCACAGCTTGTAAATAAAATAGCAGGTTTCTGCGTGTTTTATACAAGCTACCTAGAATAAATAACTCACAGACTTAGTCTTTGAACCAGTGCCTCTCACTGAAGCTGGAATTCACTAATTCAGCAAGAATGTCTGGTCAGAAAGCTTAGTGACTCTCTTGGCTCCAGCATGGGGATTAGAGAGCACGTTGCCACACTCAGTCTTTTAATGTCAATGCTAGGGATCCAAGGTCAGGTCCTCATGCTTGCACATTTTACATTTTACTGACTAAGCCATCTCCCCAGCTCGGTCGCACTAATTCTTAATGCAAAGCAAAAACAAAAACAAACAACAAACAACAAAAAAGCCCCCTAAATTCCCCACAAAACAAACAAAAAAACCCGAACAAAACAAGAAACTTTACTTGTAGACATTTCCGATTTTAGGTAT
The DNA here is from genome assembly GCF_947179515.1 of Apodemus sylvaticus. Taxonomy (NCBI): domain Eukaryota; kingdom Metazoa; phylum Chordata; class Mammalia; order Rodentia; family Muridae; genus Apodemus; species Apodemus sylvaticus. The sequence goes on along the minus strand of NC_067479.1, from coordinate 56,084,404 downwards.
TCTCTTGTGGCTGATGTGCTTACATGGGTGAATACCTATTCTATGATACTCTTGCATTTGATACTAAAGATACTTTTGACTAAACTTGTATTTCCTTCAACTAGAATCATTCTGACCTATAATTTTTCTCTCAATGACATTTTTACTTTATATTTTATGTAGCATCACTAGTGTCATTAAACATTTAGACACAATAGCCCACTTTGTGTGTATATATAATTGGTCTTTATAAAATCCAGTTTTGGCCCTTTGATTCTCTGATGCTTTTTTCTCTTACCTCTTTTTCAATCCCCACCCCCAAAACCCAACATCTTTGGAGAGATAAGGAGGACATCATTATTTTCATCTTTGGGACGAAGAGACACAACAACAGAGGACTTAGAAAGGACTTAGGGTCTTATAAAAAAATGCACGTATTAAACTGGGGCTGAGTCCCCAAACCTTCTTTCTTGATTTCACGTTTTCTGTTCCTTTCATTATGTGCCAAAATTCCATCTGTACATCTGAAAGCCACTCATGTAAGCTGACTGTCAATCAGGTTTCAGACTTATTGTAGCTGCTGTTGCCTCATTCAAACAGATATTCATTCTGATCCACGTTTTGAGAGAATGAAGAGTTTGTCACATTTCCTATTTGAATAAGATTTTTATACATTTTCAAATGCTTTCTTATACATTATCTTATTTGATATTTTCTGCGTGTCTATGAGGTAGATAAAGCAAACTTGTATTTTTTTTCCCATCTACGTATAAAGCATGATACTTGAATTGTCTGAGATACAGATCTTGAGATCAAGAAGGAAGTAGTGACAGAACTGGGACTCTGTCCTATAATTGGAGGGAGATGTTCCAAAGGATGGATATGGGAAGGAACTCCCTTTGAGTCCTATAGTGAGCACCAGCTCAGACTCTGTGTAAGTGAATCAGTGACTCTCACATTTCTTGTAGAATTTTCTATAAAGGAGGCAAACCTTCTGTCTCCATCATCATCAGGCCAATCAATCATATTCTTTTTGGGAAAGCTGTACTTTGAGTCCAGAGCTTTGCTATGCTCTGTAGGGCTGACCCTTCTCAGTGCTCAGTAGAGGAATCAGGAAGTTAGTTCAGATGCTCAATGGAGCATCATATCAGCATGGTGCTATCAGTCCCTAGAGCAAGATTAAAGGAGATTATCACTGGGACACTGTATTGGTCCTCAGAGTTAATAGAGGCCATAAAATGAGCTCTGGACTCTATGTTGGTATATGTGCTTTTGACACTCAAACCTACTTCTAACCATAATGGCCTTGAGAAACTCTTCTTATCTCATGAGATCTCAGTTTCTACATCTTTATTAGGAAACTTGGAACTAAATTTGAAATATTTGCCTTAGTTCCTTGGGGCTTTTCTAATAAAGTGCAGAAACATACTGGGTGTCTCATACAGCTCAAATGTACTCTTCTTGTCACTCTAGAGGCAGTTTCTTCTGAGACATCTCTCCTTGGCCTGTGGATGCTATTCTCATTTAGGTTTTACATGATCTGTCAGTACCTATATCTAAATAAGCCCATTTATCAGATAAAGGATGCTGAGTAAGGGACTTGGAGTTTCAGAGTTTGGTTTCTTCTTTAATGTGATGGGTGTGGTGGAGGAGAAGTGATGGTGGGTGGGCAGAGATCATGAGATGCATCGTGCTCATGAAGAGCTCTTTCATGCTGGGAACTTAGTGAATCCTGGATAATCAGTGTTTGTACCTCTGAAACCAAGTTTCATTTTTCTATACCCAGCAGGAGAGAGAGAGAGAGACGGAGACAGAGACAGACAGAGACAGAGACTGAGATGGTTGGAGTCACAAAGAGAAAGGAGGAAAAATAGATGAAGAGAAATAGGAAAAGGAAGACAGAGGAACGGGTAAGGGGGGGTAGTAATATAATAAAGGAAAGCAGAAAGCAGGCATTATAAGATCTCACTCTAGAACTGTAAGAGCCCACACTCTCTGAGAGGGAGGTATGAGGCTGCCCTGTCAGAGACTCATGCTCACTTTCTAATTGCTAAAGGAAAGCCTTCTCCCTCTTAGAACACACTTAATTTGGTATCAGGAATAGCCCTAAGTTCATTTCTGTTCCATTGTTGTTATAACCTTTGGCTCATCAATTACTAATAAGACTCCCTTTAAAAAAATGAATGAATGAATGAATGAATGAATGGTGTGCTTACAAAGTGAACTTGTACAATTAAGAGCTAGATTTAGCCTTTCCTGAAATTGCTCAGATGGGAGAACGTAAGATTGAAGATCTAAAAAGTTGGATTTAACTGTCACCTGTGGTTCCTATCTATGCTACTTTCCAACAGGGAAGATACTGAGACTCAGAAGTGAATAGATACATACTACTTTTAAAAACATTGTGTTCTCATTGATAATACAAAGAAGTTGGAGGAAAAAGGAGGGAAATGGTGTAAGTTGCAGAATTCAATAGAAAGCCCACAGTTTTTTGTCTTAAAATTGTTCTCTGTTTGCTTCTGATGTTGGCCTTTTCTCTGCAATTGGGTCATGGATTCCTCCAGGGGAGGCACCACACTGGGACATCTGCTTATCCAGTAGCACTCCTGTGCTATTGACACAGAGCAGATGGCGATATTCATGCTGGATGCACTGAGTGGGAATGATGTGTCCCTGAAGGATGAAAGAGCTGCCCCTCATTGTGGGGCTATGCTCAAAGTCAAAGTACATGGTCCCTAGGAAATTGGCCCTTTGCCCCCTGGCAACTGCTGCTACCCTCTCAGAACCTGTAACTCCATCATCTAATGGGAACTGTGGAAGGGAAGCCACACAAAGGAAGGATGATGCATTTCCATACCGATAGCTATCTCTACAGAGTACAGCACTCTACTGGAGCCCAGGGGCTTCAAGGAGCCCAGGGGAACTTGTTACCTTTTAATTTTATTTCTTTTAGTTTTGTGAGTAAGAACCCCCCAAGTTGATCATCATGAGAGGAGATGGTAATTTGCAAAGGTTCTTTTCTTCCCTCTGTATTCTCTGGGTTTGTTTACCATAGGAGAAAAAGCTCCTCACAAGGTGTGCTTCCCTCTCAGCATCTATCTTCTGTGATTAATTTTTCTTCCTTCCTTCCTTCCTTCCTTCCTTCCTTCCTTCCTTCCTTCCTTCCTTCCTTCCTTCCTTCCTTCCTTCCTTCCTTCCTTCCTTCCTTCTTTCTTTCTTTCTTTCTTTCTTTCTTTTCTTTCTTTCTTTCTTTCTTTCTTTCTTTCTTTCTTTCTTCTTTCTTTCTTTCTTTCTTAACTTCTCTCCTGTAGTGTTTTGATTGGTCTCTACATTGGTTCCTTATGGATTTAATCATACTGTGGATCATTCATTTTAGGCGTATTGTTTCTAAAGGGTAAGGAATCACATCTACTGTCCTAACACTGCTGCGCCTGAATTTTTTTGTGTCTTCATATGTATATGTTGCAGCTCAATGCCCAGTTGGATGATATAAACTGGTGGGCCTTTGAGAGGAGGGTCAGTCACAGCTGTGAAACCCTCATAAATGGGGTTGACATACTTGTAAGACAGGATGGGTAAGCTTTTTCAGTCCTTTCCCCTGTAAAGACACAGAAGATATCATCCATAAACTTGAAGAGAAATCTCTCAATAGTCATCCACCCTGCAAGCAATGTGGCCTTGGACTTCCAAGTCTTCAAAGTTATGTCTAACTTTGAGTTGTTAGACATAAGAGTCTGTATATTTTTATAGCAATCTAAATGGTCAATGAAGGGTTTTTCATACCTGTACTGACTCTTCCTAGATCCCTGAGCACTGGCTTTCAATAGTTCAAATATTCCACTTATTGAATATTTTTGGCATGCCAAGACTGCAGTCTTTTCAATCCCATGACTTGGGTTGAATACCATACAAATAATGCTACTCATTTCATTTAGTTCTCTTCATTTATAGCCAAGAAGAAATGGGGTTTAGAATTTTACCATCCTAAGACTGAACCTCTTGATGAGTTTGTTTCCTATCCAACCTTACTGTTCCATTCATAAAATGGAGAGAAATCTTCTAGCAGGTTATGGCAGAAGAAATGAAGTAACAACCTAGGTTGGGGCTTAAGGAGTCTTGAAAACACCCCTTAGATGATCCCAGGATGACCAGTCTCTTTCTTACATGTTTTTTGTCTTTCAACTTCAACACCAGATGAAACTTCTCTTTATTTTACTTGGAATAGATCAAATCACATGTCACATCACTAGAGTTGAGTACTAATTAGGAACAGAACATGCTTACCTCAGGAGGGGCGAACAAAGCTCCTATTTAGGGGACTTAAATTGCCTTTTGATGTCCACAGAGCCTTTCTGCTGCCTCTTCTCTTCCAGATTAAATCCACTTTTCTTTAATCCCTGCCACTTGAGACAAGTCAGAAATACTGCTTCTTGTTCTACCACGTCGTTTTTTTGTTTTAATTACTAGTAATGCAACAATATTTTCCCTGCTGATTTTCTTTGCAAATGCATGTTATTTCAGTTACATTATAGTTTGAATAGGCTTTTTGAATGTGAGCCAAAGAACCTAACCATCATTTTCAGTGTGGTTTCTATGGACAAATATAACCCTCCATTCCATACAGCCTTCTAAAGCATGAACATAGAGAACACAGAATACTTGTAAGTTGAAGGTGGTCTCCTGGCTTTATTTCTTGAAAACAAGTTCATATTAGTTTTAATGTTTTTGTGCTGGTGTATGCAATGGGCAAGGAGGGGGCCCAGAGGAATTAGGCTCTTAGAACAGTACACAGAGCAGATCAGGGCTCAGGTGTCCCACCAACTCATTTGCTACTATTCTTTCCTTGACCAATGGCTTTGTGAATAAGTACCCAGTGGAAAGGACAGTGCACTTGAAATATGAGTGCCAGCCTAGTTTCAACATAAAATGGCAACTCTGCCTGGCTCCTAAGGTCCTTTAGCCCCTTTCCCCTTCAACTACTCCCTTTGCATCTCGGTTCTGGAGTAATATGCTTACAGGCAGGTTCATAAGGAGACCATAGAGGCTGCAAGGCTGTGGATGAGGGAAATGAATGATTAATACATCTCCCATCAGGCCACTTCAGTGGATGCTTTAATGCAAAGCTAAGTCATTTTTCTGTTTTCAATAGATGTTTGCCAAAGGCCGGCCACATGATTGTGCTGGGCGCTGTATGACACAGCAGTGAATGAGCACAAAGAGCTCTCTGCTTTCCGATGCTGGAAAAAACATTTATGCAAATCAGCTCCCAAAATGTAATAAATGTTATCACGGAACAGATTGTACCCGAGGGAACTTGTTGACTGATGTGGTTTGGACTAGGGCACAGTCGGAATCTCTCCTTCTGATGTCGGGGTTTTCATGGAAATCTAGTACTCTGTGCCCCACAGTATAATAGATCTTGTGTTCTGTAAATAAGATATAAACGTGACCTTCAACATGATTGTGATTGAAGGAGAGGGGGAAGATCTATCAGCCAAGACTTGCTGGATGGCAAACCATCTCCCAGTTTTATTTCTGAGATTTCATAAATTTCTTTTGGCTGGTTGTGGTCATTCTTTGGGAGTGGCTACTCTGGGACAGGATGCTATAGGCTGACTTTACTCAGAAGTCAGGCCTTGGCAAACTGCCTGATTTAGAGGGGCTCAGTTAGAGGGTTTCCTTCTAAGTCATTTTATCTTTTTGTTGTCAAGGAGGTCAGAGTCTTTGTAAGGCTATCTCTGGGTTCTAAGCAAAACACTGAAAAACACAAAGAGGTGATCTCTCTCTCTCTCTCTCTCTCTCTCTCTCTCTCTCTCTCTCTCTGTGTGTGTGTGTGTGTGTGTGTGTGTGCATCTATGTGGGCAGGTATGTGTGCAACTGGATGTGCACACAAGTTCACATATTTGTGAAGATTGAAATATTCTTTTATTCCTTTATACCTTATTTACTGAGGAATTTTTTTTTTTTCAGTTGAATCCAAATCTGGCAGTATGGGGTTAGTTTAGCTGGTCAGCTTGCTCCACATAGACCTTGTCTTTTCATTCTGAGTGCTAGAATTATAGTCTACCCCACTCACCCAGCCTTTACAGAGGTTGTAAGGATCCAAACATGGTCCTTATGCTATGTAGAAAACGCTTTATTTGCTGAGCCATTGTCCTAACACTGCACTGCTTAAATTGTTGCTTGTAGAGCACTTCTAGTCACACACTTTTCAAAGTGAGTCCTGGAGCCAAGCCTGGAGCTAGTAGTTGAGCTAACAAAAGATTCGAATAAGGAGTCTGTGAGCTATTGTGTACCATGATGCTATGAGCTCCCATGGGCATCACTACAGTATGAGCAATGTTTACAGTATGATACCTAAGAGGGGAGAAGAGCTAACATGGGGGAAATGGAAATGACTTCTTATCAGATGCTAACATTAACTGATGCTAACATTAGCTAAAATGAAGATGGGAACTGGGACTCCGGGCATGCTAGTGATGGGTCTCAATGGTGTAAGACAGTGGGGTTTACAACAGACTGCCTGGGAAACTCAATTCTCACCCGGTGTTTTCCAACTATTTCCTGGAGAATGACTCCATGTTCTCTTGTTTCAATATGAACTGTATATTTTGAAGCACTTAACTATTCTATGATCCTGATTTCCCCCCAAAATTTCTAATACAATGCTATAAAATGGCAGTTTATTCAACTTTCTGCCCTTATCAGGACACATAAATGTATTTCCTCTGTCTCATTACTACCTTTACCAATGTTTGATAAATTCCTTTTAGAGATTGGGAAAATTTGAGAACAATATTCTGGTTCATCCTTGTTATAAAGATTTGGTCCATTAAAGAATTCAAGCATCGTGCAATGTGAAAGGATCTACTCACACATTTCCACCACCAAATCATGACACATCTCTTTGTTTGATCACAATCTTTGAGTAGAGAGTAAGCCTCTGGAGGGCAGGGACCACCGTATGTGTTTACTTTGGAATAGATGGAGATTAGAAGAGTCTCTAGCATGTAGTAGGAAATATAGAGCTGTAAGATACAATAAAGAATATGGCTCACAACATCTCTTAATTCATTTCTTTTTTTTGCTCTATGTGTGTGTGTATGTGTGTGTATGTGTGTGTGTGTGTACACATGTACCATAGTAGGTGGGTAGAAATCAGAAACGACTTATGGGAGTCAGATATCTCCTATGTGTGTCCAGGAATGGGACTCTGGCCCTGAGGCTTAAGACCAGGCACCATTACCCACTGGGTCATTCAGCCGGCTCTGACTCACAACATTTATGGAGAGAAAGCAGAAAGACTATGAAAAAGGCATTTAGAATAAGATGCAAACCCTATTCATGATAAAAGTGTTAGTTTGATAGAACAGACAGATATTTCCTTAATTTGATAAAAAAAATAGCTACCTCTAGCTCTAAGCTAAGATTATGTGTAATGGTATAAGATAGCAAAACATTCGCATTAAAGTCAGTAACAAGATAAGAATGCCTACTAGTGGAGTTATTCCATAAGGTAATTAAATAAGGGATAGAAATAAGCACTATAAATATTGGGGGTAAAGGTGGTGATGTTATTAGTAATTACAGGTTGCATGAATTAATACCAGGACAAGCTAAGAGAACCAACTTTAAGCTGTTACAGATTCTAAGAGAATTTAGTAAGAAGCCTCACAGAAAACAATATTCAGATAATGGAATTCTTCATACAAAAATAATCAGGCAGAGACTAAGATTATAGCAGGCAAACACTGTTATAACGGCAAACAAAATAATAATAAAATATGAATTTAAAAGAAGTGCAAAGGTCTGCTTTGAAGAGTCTGTATAGATGATGAGAAAGATTGGCTCATTAGAGTTGAAGATCCAGCAACAAAAATACCTGGAGAATATGAGTCAGTAACAATGCAGGATACACAGGGAATTTCTATTCTAACCTGACATTTGAACCCCAGACACAAGATGTCAAAGTTCAGGACCCTACCTGATGTTCTATGATTCCCTTCTTTCTTGCTACGGGTTCATTTAAAATAAATGAATTAAAAATAAACTCTTTGGCAAATTTTAGGGGAACCATGCAGTTATTCAGAAAACAATAAATTCTAATTTCTAAATCATCTTCTAATCTAAAATAAATTGCAAAAGAACCACACATGCACCAGAATTCATAGGAATTTCCAATTGTTATTATTAATCACACCAGAGTTAGAAAGGTGTTTTGTGGTTTGATGCAAAACTCAGTAACTCAGCAAAGAGGAAGGGGGAGGAGGAATAGGAAAATAAGGAAAGTCAAAAGAAAATAAAGAATTGAAATTTGGACTATATAAAAATTTTCTTCATGAAAAACATATAATGAATAAGGAAGTAAATGACATAAGATAGGAGGTTTGCAACACATTATATATATTATGCCTGCCCAAACACCAATAAGGAACAGGTCTAGTAGTCCACATGTAATATGAGAGAAAGATTTGGAGAATAAAAGGAAATAAAAATGAACTCTAAATAGTAAGCTACATTGATTCTCATACATAAGAAAACTAAGTTACAGTATAATAAGATACTTAAATTGACTAATTTACAAAATTTGGTGCAACTTGTTAGGCAGGTGTATTGTTTTCTTTGTTGCTGTAACAAAACACCAGAGAAAACCAAGTTGAAAAAGAGGAAGGCTTTATTTCACTCGTGCTTCGGAGGCTTCAGTCTTGGGGACTCTGCTGATTCAGGAGCCACACTGAAGTATCACAGCTCCAAAAACATGGAGCAGAGACTACTCAGCTATGGCAGACAAGCTGGAGAGAGATGGAGAGAGGAGCCCAGGACAAGATACAGTACCTGGGAACACGCTCCTAGTGACCTGACCCACTTCTCAAGCTAGGCTTCAATGTCCTATACTTTCCAGAACCTCCCAAAGTAATGTCACCAATCAGAACCTCAACTGTGAGCATGTGAGAGTCATCAAGTATTCAGATCACAATGGCAAGTTTTGAGTGACAGGGGTTCCTAACATATTGTTAGTGGGAATATAAATCAGATATTCTTTATCCACAGTAAGTGCACATATCCTTTGGCTCATTAATTTCAGTTCTAGAATATGCTCTGCAGCTGCATTTGTGCTGATGCAGAACATTATTTGCATCCAGCTATTAAACATATGATTGCATATACTAAAAGAGATATCCATCAACTGGTGCTGGGAAATAATGAGGATCATGCCACAGTGGAATGATGAGCCTTCATTCAGAGAAGTGGAGATCATTCCAGGTATTGAGGAACTGAGGAATATCTCTGTAACATATGGAATATGCAATATAGAATATGCAGTATGGAATATGCAGACATTTGTATGAGAAAAAAGGCTCATTTTCTAAATATACAGATCACCTATAGAAGAATACATACAAATAGCTTATAGGAGATGCTTTGGGGTAGGATACGCTAGGCTAGGCTATATTTTAAAGCAAGGCATGGACAAAAGGGAAAACAGGCATCAGGATGAGATTTGTTCTTGCCAAGAAGTGGGGAGAATATGGCAGGAAAAGTTTGGGAGCACATGCCATTGGGGAGCACATTTCCTGTTTAGCCTTGTGCTGTATTCACTAGACAAATGACCCACCTGACTATAATTGCTGAACTTGCAGAAGAGGCCTTTAGAGAAGGCTATGTTGGTAAAGAGGGGCTTCTGGTTAGAAGTCTGCCTGATTAGAAAGGTTGCCACCAGAAGTCAATATACGAAAGAATGAATTGTTGCCCCCCAAATTGAGCAGCTACCTTGTTGGCTAAGGAGTCTTGCTCCCTCTACAGGATGATTTTCCCCTTTCCTTTTTCTACTGGGGAAATTTTTTGAACATCTTGGTATTATCCTGAGTTCCTGCATGGAAAATTCAGACATCTTACCCCACCAAGTTATGATCAAGCAGAATAGCCGGAATGTCATCGCTCACTTGATGTGCTGCTTGCTTCTTGGGATCAGTCAGGCTGGCTGCTGGTTGACTGGTAAGCTAAGCCTTCATTCTTCCAAGTGTTCCAATACTGATCTCTCTAATTTCTCGGTGCCTTTGAGGGTCTCCTCTTGATCTTCCTTCAGCTTCCTCGAGTAGAATTGACTCATGACCCCTGGCTATTGAGTTCACTCATGTGGTAGGCATCTCTGTTGGGGTGGGGGTATGGTAAAGTGGCATCTTTCAGAATATCACTTGGTCAACAGAAACAGTCATTTGTCTGACATGTCTGGGGACTGAGCCTTAGCTATCCCGCTGCCCCCCTTCCTCCTCTCTCCTGACTACGCATGTATCTTTTTTCCTACTCAGTTAATGGTAGAAGCGTTTCATAGATACCTTGATGAATAATAGTCAGTTCAGTAATAGTCAAGTGCTTACTCAGTTTTTTCTAGGCACAAAGCTCCACTCCAACATGCAGTTTAGGCTTTTGTCTAGTGTGGGCTGCTATGATAAAATGCCATAGACTGAGAAGCCTTAAAACAGAAACTTAATTTCTTATCATTCTGGAATCTGACAGTCATGAGGTCAGAGTGACAATATGGCTGGGTCCTGGTAAGGGTCCTCTTGCTGGTTTATAGATACAATGGGCGTGTCTACTAATATCTCAGTTTTCCTAATGACATAAAGGAGCTATAGGAAGGCTGAGAAATATGTTTGTGTTTACATGTCTGGGTAGATGCAGGACTCAAATTTGAGTACACATTGATTTGAGGCTCAAAATTCCATCTTATGCTCTTTATATCCATCCTATGGAGTGCAATGTATCTCAATGGCCCATGTGTTAAGGCTTGACCTCCAGTGAAGTACTATTGGGAGGTGGTAAACTGTGAAGGGGTCTGTGGTCATTGAGGTTGTGTCCTTGAATTAGATAATGGGAGTCGTTTCTTCAGTTCCCCTTTCTTTTGTTCTCGACCATGAGGTGAATGGGCGTCACCTAAACTTTCCCACCATGATTTATTATCTCAGCCAAAGCAATGGGGTCTGGACTGAAGGCTCCAAAAGGCAGAGCCAAAATAACTGTTTTCCTTGGAAGTCAATTACCTCAGGGATTCTTTATAGAATTAGAAAGCTGACAGAATCTCATCACTCACTGGAAGGGAAAAAGCACTACTCCCTACTCCAGTAAGCTAATAACTCGGGATTCCATGGCGTTTTCTGAGCAGCCACAACTGTCTTACATGGGCAAGAAGGGGGTGGGGGATGGCTGGTGGCTACAGAGCCTCTCAGCCTCCTATTGGTAGAAGCAGGGTCTGTCTCTAAGTCCTGGAAGCTGTCATGAGAATATGGCACTTTCAGTGACATTTTAATACTTTATTGGGATCCTGGTTATTAATTCTGGAGTACCCTGGACATCCACTGCCCTGGTACTTCTACATGCGAGAGAGAGAGAGAGAGAGAGAGAGAGAGAGAGAGAGAGAGAGAGAGAGAGAGAGAGAGAGAGAGAGAGAGAGAGAGCAGTTGCTGGAAGTTAAGCCCTGAGAACTGCCTCTATTTACTGAGGTAATGGAGACAGGAGAGCAAGTCAAGTTGACAAGGTTCAGCAAATTCAATTACATGTCATTCCTCTGCTCAAAGCTCCTAAATATCCCATTACCTGCACTGTAAAGTCTGAACTGGTAATCTGGATTCACCCTATTTTCCCAAAGTGCTTCCGGCTTTAGCCCAGAGTGTAGCTTTCAGACCAGCCTAGAAGCTCTTGCTACACAACCACCCCCAAACCACGCTTCCTGTCTCTACCTAAGGCTGCACACATACAAGATCATAGGTCTAAGATGCTTCCCAGACTGCACATTACTACACCGAAGGCACTAGTCATCATCCTAGGTGGGCTATGAATCAGTTTACAAAGCATTTTAAATTACTCTTTCTATCATACCTGTGTTAGGATCGGTTCCTAACTTGCATCCTATGTTAAAGGCCCTGTTTAATAAGTGTGTGGATGGTTAGTAGATGCAGAGCCTCTGACTCCAGACTCTGTGTTCCTTCTCTGGGTCTCTGGAGAAGGAAAATGAAGAAGAGAACGAGAAGGAATGGTTAGCAGGGAACAAGGGAGGGAGGATTATGCTAGTCTCTGATCTTTTATTTTGGGTGGGCTTGCAGAGCTTGAATTGAATTGGCATGGGAGAGATGAGCTACCCAGCCTCTGAATGCCCTTTATGAATGTAGGCACCATGGCTTTTTGGGTCACTAGGTCATGTGGTGGTATGGGGACCCAGAAGGCAGTGAATGGAATCTCTTAGGCTCACAATCCAAGGAAGGTAAATGCTTGTTGGACAATCATTATTATTAAAGAGTTGCCAGTCATCTACACCACTAGTTTAGGGTTTCCCCAAGCCCAGCAAGAACTATACTATCATGAAGAAATGCACACTGTGCTAACCACTTTCTGTGAGTTACCTCTCCTTTCCAACAATCAACAAGGTTGTTGTTAACAGTACCATACTTTACCCAGGGAGACAGCTCCATTAATCTTCCTTGCCATCCATGCTTTAATGACCTAGCTAAAAGCACAGCTGTTTGTGCAGATGTGTTCATAGACTGTCTCTGGCATTGTAAATGGAAGGATGAAAACAGTGGACTAGTTATGGTAAGTGTTGCACAAAAATACTTCTATTTAGGTTTGGAGTGCAACCCTTAGGCCTGCCTTTTGAAATAGTGACAGATGACTAGGGGAACATTCCAGATTCAAACCATTCTGAAGACATAATACAAAGTCCCTGGACTTTGTGGTGCTCTGACCCCCAAAACAACTGGAGGAGGCGGGGCGGCCACTGATTCTCCTTCCTCAGCCTCCTGTAGTGAAGATGCTCCAAAACACCTCTCAGCATCAATACCCAGTATCCCCTCTCTCTCCTTTCCTCACGCTGTTTGGGGTGGATGGGTATATTACCTCCCTTTTAATGTATATTAAAAGTTATACTGAACAAGTTTTAGGATGCAAATGAGGCTTTATTTTTCTGTTTTTAAGTCTTTATCTACAGGTTAAAATATTCTGTTCTTGTCCTTATATGTCCCAATATTATTAGTGCTTACAGCCTCTGCACTGGGTATTAGTAACACGTGCTAAGCCTTCAGAGGTTTGGCCTTCATAAACATGCTCTGCAGGACATTGGGTTGTGTGAGAACTGCTTCCTACCAGCTCGCAAAAGCTGACTGCTACAGTTTCAGAAATCTGGTGAGTAGGTTATTTTTTTTTAAGGAGGGCTGTTACTAAAAATAAAATTATATAAATTTGCCATTAGATAAAATGCATTAAAAAAACAAAGGTAATAAACACAATAGAGTCATTAAATATTTACCAGAACACCACTGGAAATATGATTGCCCTTGTTTTTATAGATGAAGGAACTGGGGTTTTCAATAAAGCACATGCCAAGCAGCTGAAAGCTGGCAAGTTGGGAGGCAGACCAGGGTCAGTAATCTCAAAGATGTGCCCATGAGGTAGCTGCTCTCTCCTCTTGTTGCTGCATATTATATTTTGTCTCCATATAGTTCATGGGGCAGGGGACTGACTTAGGTTTATTAGGTCTTCAGTATGGTTTGAATCTAGTATGTTCTCCATAGGCTGGTGCATGGAATACTCAGTCCTAGTTGGTGACACTATTTTGAAGGCTATGGAGCCTTGAGGAAGTGGGGTCTGGCACGTGAAAGTGTGTATTATTAGGAGAAGGATTCTGAGATCCTATTCACCCCTAGTTCTGGCTTCTCCGTTCATCATGGTGTGAAGAGTCTCTCCCACATATCTGGCTACCATGACGGTATCACATCCTCTCGCTAGGATGAATTGGAATAGCTCTGAAACAGGGAGTCAAAGCAAACTGACTCCGATCAACACTTTGATGAGGGAAATGCAAAAGTAACAACAGTCTCATTCTGGCCAGTGGGGAAAGCTGCACCCCATCAGCAGCAGAGCCATTGTTGTTTATCAGGTCACACCACTTGTGACATGAAAATATGAGTAGAGGTCAGAGGTCACCAGCCATTATGCCAGGACAGAGAACAATGGAAGCATTTATTCCTAGTCTATTCATTTCTCCTGGCATCTCTGCCTCCTAGTGGGCAAAAACATCCCAGAGAAGGTTGGAGTCACAAAGCATCATTCTCACAGAGGATGCTCAGCCCTGAGGACAAAGAGCAAACTCCAACTCTCTGGTTAAGAACAACAATAAATGAGGTCTATCTCCGGGGGCCGTGGCAATGCAGAGAAGGAGAAGAGGAGGTGCTTGGCGTGTCTTCACTGAAAAGCTCCAGATCCATAAATATATCCACGGGGATGCAGGACAAAACATAATGTATAAAAGATTGAATAGAAGATATATTATGCTATTGCATAGCAATCCTGTCTGCAGGAATTTATAGCTTCGATATATTCCCCATTAAAAGTGGTTCAGCTAGCTGGTGAAGAAGCTCAATTCATCTTGCATCTGTTGCAAGCCATCAATATTATGGTTTGCCCATTTAAACTGGAAATGGGACCAAATATTTGGGCTATTTACAATAAAAATATGAAAATCTTTGTATTGGTGTTCATCTCCTAAGTTCTCTGGTTTAATCAGGTGTCTGTTTACATAGGCTCAGAGAAAATTTCTCACCTGTGAAATTGCTAGGATACGGAGAAGCTGGAATGAGGAGAAATACAGGGTTTCAGGTTTCTGTTCCCAAAGATGTAGGCACATGGCCCTGCCGTATAGTGAGCAGTAGCTCTGCGGAAGGTCCCTAGTCACTTCAGAACAAGACAAGAAGGGTATTCACATCTGTAAGTGTTTGTGTGCTTAGGATAATTAGAGAGGGGCAGACTAAGGAATGGACATAAATAAACAGCTATATTCAAATGTGGTCAGTTGGTGCTGGCAGTCTCCAAACACTGGGTTTGCAGTTTGTAGGAAAAACAGCAGTTCTGGGGAGCTCTACCTGCAGCAGTGTTGGTAGCACTAGGTAATCATATTGCCAGAATTCCCATGTATTCCGTTTATTGATGCTCAATGAATTTACCACTGTTGCCTCAAAGCCAAATATACAAAAATTAAAATAGAAGATTGGTAATCATTATACAGGGTGCCCTGTGCTCCCATGCCTTCACAATGTTTCCCAGCACAACTTACTCCATCTGCACTCTCTCTGGCTCTGCTAGGCTGAGGACTTCCGTAGATCACCTGCTTGGTTTTCAGTCCCCTTGATTGATCTTAATTGGCCATACCCTCAACTCTGGGGTCCTGGCTCTGTGCACTTGGGTTTCAATGCATGTTCAGCCTTCCTGTAGGAAGCTTAGTAATGTACAATCCACAGCAACCATTTTAGCCCTTCATCAGGACAGAGGTGGAAATACACACTAAGATTTTCATGCATTTGTGCCTTGGTTTGATTTGTCCAATACTGCTTCCTCTTTCCTCCTGGGTTTGTTTCCATTTGCAAAAGCGTGCTGTTCATATTAGTGGAATTTTCTTTACAAGCCTTCCTCTCTTCATTCCGAACATTCCTTTTGAAACAAAACCCCCACCCTTGTCACCACCACATCTGGGCAGACCTCAGTGCCAACAGGCTCCTTTCAGACTTCTTCAGGCAGAGGCCTCTCTGTGGCTCCTCAGGGCTCCTCACTGTAGCCTGCAGTTCTTACGGCCCCGAGCTGGCAGTGTTGGGAAAGGTCATTCAGTTCAGCATTTGTGGTGCTTGTATCCTCCTCCTTGAGATACTCAGAGTGTCAGTCTGCCCTTTCTGCATGTGCCAAGGGCTTTCAGGGCTATTTTTAAAAGCCTACCGCGGTTACTCTCTGTGCCACTTACTATCTTTCAGGTGGTTAATCATCGCTGTCTGAAAGCATCACTTCCTGACAGAGTGGTGTACAGAGAAGGGCTGTGGTCCAGTGGAAAAGCAGGACATCCAGTCAGCCTGGGCAGGACTGACTTAGGCCATGATGACCAGAGCTCTGGGCAAAGGAAAAGAGCAAAATAAGCACATATGTCATGTTGCAATACACACTGCCTTGTGTATGAAGGGTATGTAAGTCTAGGAATTGGGCTTTGTCACTGGTTTTGAAGCTTAAGGTTTAAGACAGGTCCCTTGGCCTCTCTGTACCATTCTCTACACTTACAGAGAGTAGCCATCACATGAGAGGCAGACATGGGCTGCTGGCTCATCCTTCTCCAGGAGGAAACAGGATTAAAAACATACCTTTATTTCTTATTATTCCTGTTCACATATCACCAAGCTTTTCCTTTCAGTTCAGCCTTCTCAGATGAAAAGACAAACTTTCTCTTTCCACTGGACTCAAGCAACAGACCACCTTTCTCTTTCCCCAGGGCTTTCCAGCTTTTGCAGGACTGGAAAGTCCTCTTTCAGAAGATAGTCCCGCGAGGCTCCCCCTCTCCAGTGTTCAGGACCAATAAGAGACATCATCTCCATCCCAGGTCTAAGCCCAAATACAGTGAGATTCTGGCCTGCTTGTTGCCTCAGTTGGCCAAAGCCCAGAATATGAGAGTCAATATTTTTCTAAACTCAATGCATATTAGCCTGGCAGGATAGCTTCATGGGTTAAGTAAACAGTCTTAAACAATTTCATTAAATGCTGTCCATTATTTAACACAAGGACACACTGATTATAGATTCTGCTTCCTCAAAGAAATCTGGAGTACTCGTGTTCTAAGGGTAAATAGCTACTGTTCTTTATTTTCTAGGGCTGGTTCCATTGCAGGGTATGTAATTTATTATTTTATGCATAATAAATAGGTAGCATTTATTAAGTGATTATATGTGCTAGGCATTTTCCAGAAGACAATACTGAAGCACAGAAAGGGCATGCCACTGCCTTCCCACTGCTAGTCTGCAGAGAAGCAGAGTTTTAATCAAGTCTAGATGGGTGGGCTCCAGGGGTGGGTCTCTTAATTATTCCATTGTACCACATACCATGAATTAAAGACCTTAACTTTCAAAGAGATTCTTGAAGCTGGCTAGAATCTCCAAAGTTGTTTGTTTGTGTGTGTGTGTGTGTGCGTGCGTGCGTGCGTGCGTGTGTGTGTGTGTGTGTGTGTGTGTGAGTGTGTGCAAAAGAAAGAGAGACAAAGACAAAGACAGAGACAGAGATAGCAAACTGTATACACACAGAGGAAGACAGAGATAGAGAGAGAGAGAGAGAGAGAGAGAGAGAGAGAGGACACCAAATTGGAATTCAGCTCTCAGAGACTCCAAAACACCAGTCAGCCCCACCCCTCTCTGCCTGTAGTTGCCTTAGTGAATAGTAGGAATCACTTGATGTGACCCCTCCTTTTCCTTGGCTTGCCAAGGACTACCAACATCTTTCAACTCAGAGACTATAAGATTCTCCTCTATAGATGACTGGACAGAGGAAAGTGGGGTGGATTTTCACCTCTCCCACCCTCTGGCCATCTTCCTGATCCCCTCCCATGCAGATGGAAATGAACTAGAAACTTAGTTTTCAGAAACCACACATGGAATATTTTCTCCTCATAAACTGGTTATCAGCAGTTCCAGCCAGTCAGAGATTAAGTATTTACTGGATTTCTCTTCAGCAACTTCCCTCAAGAAAACCAGTACTATAGTCCAATCCCCAAGCTTGGCCCATCTGGGGGTACCCAAGCAACTCATGGAGGGGAAATGCAGAAAATGAAAATTAATCAGCTCACACACCCCAGCAGTGGAGGGAGAACTAATCCAGTAAAGAAAGTGGAGGCCATTAGCTCTTCTGACAGCTCCTAGGGGTCTTTAAGGTTGGTGTCAGCTTTAATAAATTACTTGTGCAGCACACATGTGTCCATATATATAGGTTCTCAGGCATCTATACACTGAGAGGCAATAGGAGCATGTCTGTAAAATCATAGATCATGCTAGTGATGGGACGAAATGATGCAGCCACACCTATATGCACATATACTGGGTATGGTGATTTGAATACCTGTGACCCAGGGAGTGGCACTATAAGAAGGTATGGCCTTGTTGAAGGAAGTTTGTTGATGCAGGGTTGCGGGTGGGGTGGGAGGATCAGCTTTGAGACCTTCCTCCTAGATACATGGGAGCCAGTCTTCTGTTTGTCTTCAGAACAAGATGTAGAACTCTCAGCTCCTTCTCCAGCACCATCCCTGCCTGGATGCTGCCCTCCTGCCTGCCTTGATGTTAATGAACTGAATCTCTGAATGTATAAGCCAATCCCAATTAAATGTTGTCTCTTCTAAGAGTTGCCCTGGTCATGGTATCTCTTCACAATAGTAAAACCCTAAATAAGACAGAGGTTACCAGGAGTGGGATATTGCTCTGATAGGCCTGACCAGGCTTTTGTTTAGAAAAATGTGGACTTGGGGAATTTGTAAAGCAGTCAAATGCTTTAAGTGGGGCTTAATGGGCCATATTATTAGAAGCATGAAAGACAGCGTTCTTGAGTATGTTTTGAACTGTGGGGACCTAGGTCAAGAAGTTTCAGAGGAGAAGACTTTTTGTCTGTGGCCTAGAGACTGTTTTTGTGATATTTTGGTGAGGAGTGTGGCTGCTTTTTGCCATTGTCCAATCTGCCTGAGGCTAAGGTGAAGAGATTTAGATTAATTGCTTTGACAAAGGAAGTCTCAAAACAGCCTGGTATAAATTCTGTTGTGCAGTTACTAAAGTTAACTCTTATACAGAACATTTTAATGAAAAGTCCCAAGCATAGAAATGAAAAATACAAAATGTCTGGGTTCAAAGAGTAAAGGGGCATCAGGAAGCAGAATGGAGCTAGATCCTGTGTTCAATGATATTAAATGGAATTAAGGGCATAGTGACCTTAGGCCAAGATCCCACTCAACCCATCTTATGCTTTTGCAGCTGAAGAAGGGACAGTTATATCTAAGAATTATTATGACCTGGTTATTATTTTCATTTGGAGTTTTAATGTGGAATGAAGTACAATCCAGAAATGAAGGGCACACCTGTGATCCAGATCTTGGGGCTGGAAGACACAGGTTTTTGATTTATATCTTGAGGAATTACAGATATGAGATGCTTAGGCCCAGGAATGGTGGTACACACTTTTAGTCCCAGAAGACAGAGGCAAGCAGATCTCTGAGTTCAAGGCCAGCCTTGGACAGAGCAAGTATCAACAAAAGAATTGCTTAGGCCCAGGCATAGTGGTTTATGATTTTAATCCCAGAACTCAGGAGACAAAGGCATGCAGAGCTCTGAATTCATGATCAAACTACAGAGCAAGTACCAGGACAGCCAAGCTTAGGCAGTGAAGGAATTGGAAAACAGAAAACTGGTGATAATGTAATAAAACAAAGGGCCACGTTCCAGCCATAGCAAGCAGCAGAAGTTGGCAGCTTGGCTATGTGGCTCTGGCTTTATAGTTAGGAGAATGGGATTACTGGGACAGTTGATGCTGATTAGCTAGAGCTAAGAAATTAGCTGTGATTAAGAAGAGACCAGCATCACTGAGGTAAAATCTCCTGGGAAGTATTTTCTGAGAGGACAAAGAATCTGTGTTCCAGAGATAGTTGCTAAGTTGTACCTTCTGATGCAGCTGCACTTGGTAATGCATAAGAGTTACTCAGATGGTATTAGTTTTGAAGGTATGAAGGGGTCAATGACAGCAGCTGAAGCTTGACACTGTGAGAGGCCACATGGAAGGACATTAGTGAAGGGAGATGCAACCTCAATTGTGGTTGTTGAAAACCCAGGACTGAAAGGGTCATGCAAAGAAGATACGGCTTGGCAGCATGAAGAGAACCTGTGAGGGGATATTGGTGAAGCCTAATTGCAGCATAAGACCCAAGAGATCTGCTTGTTTCTGTCTTCTGGGACTAAAGGTGTGTACCACCATTCCTGGGCCTAAGCATCTCATATCTATAATTCTTCAAGACATGAATCAAAAACCTGTGTAGTCTAGCCCCAAGATCTGGATCACAGGTGTGCCCTTCATTTCTGGATTGTACTTCATTCCACATTAAAACTTCAAATGAAAATAATAACCAGGTCATAATAATTCTTAGGTATTAGAGATGTATGTGTCATAGGATGACCAAGAACAGCAGCATCAATGGAGTGGAGTAAACCAGAGCCTAAAGTGCTACAAACAGCAGAGCTGGAGAAGTGACCCAAGCCTTTTTGAGAAGCCAAGAAGACCATGTGTGTATACCAGACATTGGAACAAGAAGTTGTGATGTTGAAGTAGCTTTGGATACCCCAAGATGTTAGAGATGTTATAGACATGGGATACTTGCTGAGGAAAGCTGGTGAAATATGGAGTAGAACCAGCCCAACAGAAAGAAGTTTATTACAGTCAACAAAGATGAAGGAGCTGGAGATCTAAAGAGTGCCTTGACATCAAACATGGAAATGATGAGTTTGGAGTCCAACTGGCTTTTGGTCTTGATTTAGTCCAGTATTTCCTCACCATGACATTTTAGAATGTTAATGTATATCTTGCATGATGTTGAAGGTATGTGATCTACTTTTGAATTTTGATTTCTTAAGGGATTGCAGTTTAGAAATTGCATGAATCTCAGAAGAGACTTTTAACTTTGCACTTTTAACTCTATAGAGACTGTTATAGACTATGGGAATTTTAAAATTAGACTAAATGTATTGTGCATTATGCTATAAGTATGACTCCCATAGACTCATGCATTTGAACAAGCCTATGGGGGTCAGGGAGTGGGGGTCAGGGAGTGGAATGTGGTTGTTTGAATATGATTGGTTTAGAGAGTGGAACTACTAGAAGGTTAGAAGAAGTGTGTCACTGGGTGATGGGCTTTGAGACCCTCCTCCTAGCCACATGTGAGCCAGTCTTCTCCTGCTTGTCTTCAGAACAAGATGTAGAACTCTTAGCTCCTTCTCCAGCCCCATGCCTGCCTGAATTCTGACTTGCTTCCTGCCTTGATGATAATGAACTGAGTCTTTGAACCTGTAAGTCAATCCCAATTAAACGTTGTCCCTTAGAGGAGTTGGCTTGGTCATGGTGTCCCTTCATAGCAGTAAAGCCTTAACTAAGACACTGGTACATGTGGCTTGGTAATCAATGACTGGATCTAACTTCTCTTTGCTGCTGTGAAATCTCTGTGCTTTGATCCTCTTGCTGCTTTGCAAGAGGTAGAAATTGGCTGTGGACTTCATGTAGAATCATGACTGGGGAATAAAGAAATACCTTTTATTCTCCACATTGAATCTGTTTTGACCTCTGCTCCCCTTTTCAGTGACAAGATTCAAAGAAAAACCTTCAAAGAGGATGATCTTGTCATTTCTCAGAAGCATGATACAACCACCCAGCCTTAGTCATTCCTGATGACCATCCACACAGGGATGTAGTGACAATCTAATACTGACTTAAGAAACTATGGTCTTCTTCCTTCCTCTGCCATCCTGCCAATATTGCTCATGCTTCAAACACTCTCCTTACTCACTCTTTTCCTTCAGTCCATATATGAGTTACTTCCTCATGAATGCCTCAGGTTAAGAAATTCTATGCCAGTGAACTTTAACTGACCCATCTAGCTCTACAGATCTTTCTTGAATTTATTTGCCTCCTTTGTTTCCATTTTTTTTAGTGCACTGCCTTGTAAAGTTTTTTGTCAATGCTGTTTCTTATTGTTTTGCTAGCAACTAAGAAGGAAAAGTTATTGTGAAAAGGGAGAAAGAGTTTCATAGGACAGAAACCTAGAGAAACTACTTATCCAGGTGATCAAATTCAAGGCCAACAGTGGTAAAGTCTTATGAGGAGTGAGCCTACCAAGGAATGGAAGCAACTGTTCATCACCATGATTGCCCTCCCCCAAACTCTTAACTGCCTCTGATCATGAGAAGAGCAGTAGACAAATCACAATTGAATGGTGTTACTTAAATATCTTACCAGTATTCACAGATGCTGCAAGGGTTATCAAGAATGACAGTGTGGGGAATGGTAACAACCAAGAATCACCTGAGTGAGCATATAAGTGCAATTACAGTTTCTACTTAGATTCTAAATCAGAAGGTGAGGAAGATGAGGAGGAGGAAGAGGAAGAGGAGAAGAAAGTGGAGGAGGTGAAAAATGGGGAGGAGAAAAGGGTGGTGAGGAGAAAAAGGAAGAGAAGGAAGAGGAGGAAAAAAGAATAAGGAGAAAAAGGAGGATAAAGAGGAGAGGAAGAAGAGAAGAAGGAGGAAGAGGAGAACAAGAAGGAGGAGGAGGAGAGGAGAGGAGCAAGAAAGGAGAAGAAAGATGAGGAAGAGGAGAAGGAGGAAGAAAAGAGGAAGGAGAAGGAAGAGGAAGAAAAGGAGGAGGAAGAGGAGGAGGAGAGGAGGAGGAGAGGCATTCAGTATTAACTAACAGTAAATCAATGTTGGTTTGTTAATCAGATATAGTGTACCGTAAGGCTTAGTAATAGAAGAAATTGGATATGGTGATGAGAATTCTATATTATCTTTCCAATACTTACTTAAATGTAAAACTTTAAAAACTAGTAAGTTTTATGAAAAAGAAAACATCATGTATATGAAAATTTTTAGGTAGAAGAGAGGAGAGAGAGTCAGAGACAGAGAGACAGAGAGACAGAGAGAGATATAAAGACAGAGACAAAGATTGTGATTCAGCTAATGTGTGCTGGGTTATTCTACTGATTCCTCAAACACTCTTGAAGACCTGTTCTTTTTTTTTTCATAGATGGACCAAAAGAAGCAAAGAAATTGAGATTTGGTTAGGCTCTTAATGTGAAGAAAAATGTCAGGATTATATCTGAAATCTTTATGATTTAAAACAAGGCTTTTAAGCTGGGGGGAGTAGCACATACCTGGAGTCCAAGGTCTCACAACATAGAGGCAGAGAGAGAGCAAGTGTGAGGCCAAACCAGGCTACACAGAAAGTTCCAAGCCATTCTGGGCTATGTTGAGGAAACTTGACTTAAAAAAACAAAACAAGTGGTAGAATACTTGACTAGCACTCACAGGCTATAGCTTTGATAACTACCAGTGAAGACAGATAGATATATGGATGGATGGATGGATGGATGGATGGATGAATATGCACACATAGATAATATATGAATAGATACAATGATATATAGCCAGATAGATTCTTCCCTAGTCTGAGCCCTGTGTGGCATTTCTCTTGAAAGCAGAAGCCAGGCCTCAGACTTTCCCCAACACTCTCATTATTTTTCCACATTATAAGACACTTAATCTGTGCTTAGTTAATACTGCTGATTAAATAAGCTGAAATACAGAAAAGCTGTGATCTTTTTGGGCCCTCCAGGGGATCATTGTTTGTGTATTTAAAACAATGGCAACCAGGGGCTTCCTTTCATAGCAAAGCTCTTGATCTTGGATTCACTTCATACCTCCACATCCTCACTGTCTAAGTCTCTCCAAATTTCATATGTTGATAGCCCATCTCTAGCACCACAGGAGGTGAGGCTTCAGGAAGGTACATTGGTCAGGGCTTTTGTTACTGGGGTAAACATCTGAAGTGCTCTTTATTAGGAAGATGTATTTTCTTCCCAGTTTGAGTTTTCCATCTGTACTTCCTCGGTCCATTATCTGTGGACCTGTGATCAAGCATCTTGACAACAGATGCAGTGGAGCAAATCTGCTCACCTTGTGTGACTGGAAGGTAAAAAGAAAGAAAAAGACAGGAAGAATCCAGGGACTGCTATAATCCTTTTAAAATGTCCTCAGTCTGCTACTTCCTCCAAGCAGGCTTTACTTCCTAGTTCTATCATTCCCCAGGAATGTCAAATGCCAGATGGATAACAGTCAGAAATCACTGAGAAACAAGCCCTCATTAGATGTCGAATCTGTAGTACTCCGGTGTTGGCCTTCAGAACTGGGAGAAGCACATTCCTATTGTTTATAAGCTATCCAGATTGCAGTATTGTCAAAAGCTCTGTTCAAGTTCTACAGTTTAAAGTTGTAGTCACGGTTGTATTGCCTCTGTCTTTGTCACTGTTTTGGTGCTGTGAAGAGACACCATAATCAAGGTAACTCTTATAAAAGGGAACATTTAATTGGGGGCTTGCTTGTAGGTTTAGAGGTGTAGTGTGTTATCATCATAGCAGAGAACATGGTGGCACACAGACAGGCATTGGAGCAGTATCTGAGACCTTTACATTCTGATCCACTGACAGAAAGAGAAACAGCCTGGAACAAGCTTGCTTTTGAAACCTCGAAGTCCACCCTCAGTGAAATACTTTCTACAAAAAGGCCACACATCCTTATTATTCTAATTCTGTCAAAGAGTATCACTCCTTGGTGAGGAAACATTCAAATATATGAACCTCTGGGCCCATTCTTATTCAAACCACCACCCTCTCAGGTTGTCCCGCGAATGTGTGGCAGCTGTTCCAGTGTATGTAGGGCTTTCTGAGGTAGAACCAGGGTTTCTTTTCTATTCTCTTTGAAGGCCTAGGGCAGATCACTGCATATAACATGGGTTCTTTAATAAGTTATGTTCATGGTGATCCCTGGGGAGAAAAGGTATCCCAAAGATTATCCTGACAACACTTTATACGGTGCAGTGCAGACACAAGGCAGTTAGAGCAGATACTAGTTTTCCTCTTCCCTCCATCCCCTTTTTCTACCCTCTTCCCTTCCATTCCCTTCTTTGCTTAGTTAATGTTCTACACAGAGGAAGTTTTTAGATGAAAACCTGTGCTGTGATTGCATCATTTCCTTGCCAGGTATCACTTATCAATCATTCTTTCCATTGAGCATTTGGTGATAATTGTTGGGGGACTTGCAACCAGAGCATTAGCTCCAGAAGACAGGATCCTGGGTGAAGAGTAGGTTAGGACTGGGAATATTACTGAGAGAGTATATTGGAGGCATCCAGCAGTGCTAGACTGGAAGCTAGACTTGGTCTGAGACTCAGGAATGGACGTGGACAGTTATTCCCAAGGCAGAATGCAAGGGAAGGTGCAGAGAAAGGAGCTATTGGCGATAATGCTCAGGGCAAGAAAGAACTGACGAGAAAGGAATTGTAATACATGTAGAGAAAAAAGGAAGCAGGATGAGATGAGTGTTTACTTATGCAGATGTAGAAGAGAGAAGACAGAGGTATGGAGGAGCAAGTAGAAGAGAGCGGTAGGGTACTTTGAAAGGAACACATGATAGAAATGACTTTGACCATTCAGTCAAACTTATATAGAACCATCCTATCAAATCTGGACACATGGCTGACTTCCACATTCAGAGACATTGCAGAGGGTAGCTTATTCTCCAGGCTCTATCATTTACCTCTACCTCAGAGGCAGCCGAAGCACTCAATATGGGCCTCCTTAGGAGAAAGCTTCTCTCTTGCTCCTCCCTACTTCTATATTCTCCCAGAGAATAGAACCTGGATGAATGGTAAAGATGTGCTTTTCTTGTTCCAGGACCGACTGCAAGGACTGTCAGAGGCAGCCTGAACCTCAGAAGCAGTGAGAGGCAGGATGAATAAACGGAGGATGCAGAAAGTAGACTGGAAATATCTGGAGAGGTCATAGAACACACCCTAGGATAGCTGAGACTATTTACATATGTAGCCATGTGTGGATGAATAGAAGGATGATCACCCCTTTGCTGAATGCTTCCTTTCTGTGACTATTCAAGCTCATAAAAGGAAAGGCTTGGAGAATCACCCAATTTATTCCATTTAGGGGTCTTCAGTGCCACCACTGGGTGAGGAGGAGAATTGGAGCATAAGTCCATGGCTGCCAACCCTAGTAGTTAAATGTACCCAAATGCTCTAGTATAAAACATATTCAGAACTTCCCTTTTCTCCTATCTTTCCTTGATGGCTCCCTCTTTTAACAACCTGAGGCCGAGTTGATTATATAGCCATCATGGTGGTAAAGGTGATAGTGATGATGTGAAAGTGGGCTGCCATTTCTTAAGGACTTGCTATGTGAAAACTGTGTTTTGAATAGGAATTCAAAATCCTACACACCAAAAAGCAGGATGTCATGGTAAAGTATGCATGGTATTCACATAGGGAGGCTTAAGTGACAAACATGTCTTTATCCCTTTCTGTTTCATGAATACCTTTTTCTCTTAAATGTACCTCTTAAGCCGGCATGTTTTGGACACCATAAGAATGAGAAACACGAGAGGCAGTCTGGGAGCGCAGAGCACAGCTTGCTCTGGTGTCACGGAGCTTAGGTTCCAGTCCTTAGGCCTCTGGCTGGAGCCCTCAGATCTCTCTGCTTCCGGATCCAGATCAGCTTGGGGGGCAACACCACATCTCCAGGTCCTGCAAGAGGCAAGAGGGGCTTCTGGGCGGCCAGCGGGGAGAAGTCAGTGTGCTCTGGTGAATCCAGCAGGCCTCAGCAGGAGCCTCCAGGTGTCTGCTTCTGGATCTGAACAGCCTGGGCAACTGCACCCTGTCTCCAGGCAGTGCAGGAGGTAAGCTGTGCACCAGAGGACACCTGGGAAGGGGCAGCTTGCACTGGTGAGTCCAGCATTGACAAGACCAACTAACACCAGTGAGAACTAGATGGCAAAAGGCAAGCGCAGGAACATCACTAACAGAATCAAGGCAATATGGCAACATCTGAACCCATTTCTCCTTTACCAGCATGTCCTGGATACCCCCATCACACCAGTATTATAAGATTTGGATTTAAAATCACTGGTCATGATGCTGGTACAGGAACACATGAAGGACATACTTAAAGAAATTCAGGAGAAAATGGATCAAAAGTTAGAAGCCCTTGCAAGGGAAACACAAAAATCATTGAACGAAATCCAGGAGAATACAAAAGCCAATAAAGAGGAAATGCAAAAAACACTTAAAGAAATACAGGAGAACTTTGATCAACAGGCTGAGGTCATGAAAGAGGAAACACAAAAATCTCTTAAAGAATTACAGGAAAGCACAAACAAGCAAGTGAAGGAGCTAAGCAAAACCATCCAGGATCTAAAATCAGAAGTAGAAACAACTAAGAAAACTCAAAGGGAGACAACTTTGGAAATAGAAAGCCTTGGGAAGAAATCAGGGGATATAGATGCAAATATCAACAACAGAATACAAGAGATAGAAGAAAGAATCTCAGAAGCTGAAGATACCATAGAAACCATGGACTCAACAGTTAAAGAAAATGCAAAATGCAAAAAGCTTGTAACCCAAAATATCCAGGAAATCCAGAACACAATGAGAAGACCAAACCTAAGGATTATAGGCATAGATGAGAGTGAAGATTTACAACTTAAAGGGCCAGCAAATATCTTCAATAAAATTATGGAAGAAAACTTCCCTAACCTAAAGAGAGAGATACCCATGAATATACAAGAAGCCTACAGAACTCCAAACAGACTGGACCAGAACAGAAATACTTCCCATCACATAATAATCAAAACACTAAATGTACTAAGCAAAGAAAGAATATTAAAGGCAGTAAGAGAAAAAGGTCAAGTAACATATAAAGGAAGACCTATCAGAATCACAGCAGACATTTCACCTGAGACTATGAAGGCTAGAAGATCCTGGGCAGACCTCATGCAGACTCTAAGAGAACACAAATGCCAGCCAAAACTACTATATCCAGCAAAACTCTCAATCACCATAGATGGAGAAACTAAGATATTCCATGACAAAACCAAATTTACCCAATATGTACCACAAACCTAGCCTTACAAAGGATAATAGGAGGAAAACACCAATACAAGGAGGGAAACTTCACCCTGGAAAAAGCAAGATAGTAACCTTTCATCAAACCCAAAAGAAGTTAACCAATCAAATTTAAAAAATAACTTCAAAAATGACAGGAAGTAACAATCACTACTCCTTAATATCTCTTAACATCAATGGACTCAGTGCCCCAATAAAAAGACATAGACTAACCGACTGGATACATAAACAGGACCCTACATTTTGCTGCTTACAGGAAACACACCTCAGGGTCAAAGACAAACGCTACCTTAGAGTAAAAGGCTGGAAGACAATTTTATAAGCAAATGGTCTCAGGAAACAAGCTGGAGTAGCCATTTTAATATCAGATAAAATTGACTTTCAACCCAAAGTTATCAAAAGAGACTCTGAGAGACACTTCTTGCTGGTCAAAGGAAAAATACAAGAAGAACTCTCAATCCTGAACATCTATGCTCCAAATGCAAGGGCACCCTCTTTCATAAAAGAAACTTAATTAAAGCTCAAAGCACACATTGCACCTAACACAATAATTGTGGGTGACTTCAACACTGCACTTTCCTCAATGGACCGATCAGGAAAACAGAAACTGAACAGGGACACTGTGAAACTAATTGAAGCTTTGGACCAATTAGATTCAACAGATATATATATAGAACATTCTATCCTAAAGCAAAAGAATATACCTTTTTCTCAGCACCTCATGGTACCTTCTCCAAAATCGACCATATAATTGGTCACAAGACAGACCTCAACAAATATAAGAAGATCGCACTAATCCCATGCCTTCTATCAGATCACTATGGAGTAAAAGTGGTCTTCAATAGCAACAAAAACAACCGAAAACCCACATACACATGGAAAATGAACAATATTCTACTCAATGATAGCTTGGTCAAGGAAGAAATAAAGAAAGAAATTAAAGACTTTTTAGAATTTAATAAAAATGAAGACACAACATACACAAATCTATGGGACACAATGAAAACAGTGCTAAGAGGAAAAGTCATAGCCCTGAGTGCCTCCAAAAAGAAAATGGAGAGAGCATACACTACCAGCTTAATGACACACCTGAAAGCCCTGGAACAAAAAGAAGCTATTTCACCCAGGAGGAGTAGAAGGCAGGAAATCATCAAACTCAGGACCGAAATCAATCAAGTAGAAACAAAGAGAACCATACAAAGAATCAACAAAACCAGGAGCTGGTTCTTTGAGAAAATAAACAAGATAGATAAACCCTTAGCCAGACTGACCAAAGGGCATAGAGACAGTATCCAGATTAACAAACTTAGAAATGAAAAGGGAGATATAAGAACAGAAACTGAGGAAATTCAAAAAATCATTAGATCCTACTACAAAAGCCTATACTCAACACAACTGGAGAATCTGGAGGAAATGGACAGTTTCCTAGACAGATATCCAACACCAAAACTAAATCAGGATCAAATAGATCAACTAAACAGTCCCATAACACCTGAAGAAATAAAAAGGGTCATAGAAAGTCTCCCAACCAAAAAAAGCACGGGACCAGATGGCTTCAGTGCAGAGTTCTATCGGACCATCATAGAAGACCTAACAGCAATACTCTTCAAACTATTTCACAAAATAGAAACAGAAGGAACTCTACCCAACTAGTTCTATGAAGCCACAATTACGCTGATACCAAAACCACACAAAGATCCAACAAAGAAAGAGTACTTCAGGCCAATTTCTCTTGTGAATATTGATGCAAAAATACTTAATAAAATTCTTGCCAACCGAATCCAAGAACACATCAAAATGATCATCCACCATGATCAAGTAGGCTTCATCCCAGGGATGCAGGGGTGGTTCAATATAAGGAAATCCATCAATGTTATCCACTACATAAACAAACTCAAAGAAAAAACCATATGATCATCTCATTAGATGGAGAAAAAGCATTTGACAAAATCCAGCATCCTTTCATGATATAAGTATTGGAAAGAACTGGAATTCAAGGCCCATACCTAAACATCGTTAAAGCAATATACAGCAACCCAGTAGCCAACATCAAACTAAATGGAGAGAAACTTGAAGCAATCCCACTAAAATCAGGGACTAGACAAGGCTGTCCTCTCTCTCCATATCTTTTCAATATAGTACTTGAAGTTCTAGCTAGAGCAATTAGACAACATAAGGAGGTCAAGGGGATACAAATTGGAAAGGAAGAAGTCAAATTATTACTATTTGCAGATGACATGATAGTCTACTTAAGTGACCCGAAAACCGCCACCAGAGAACTCCTACAGCTGATAAACAACTTCAGCAAAGTGGCTGGTTATAAAATCAACTCAAGCAAATCAGTTGCCTTCCTATACTCAAAGGATAAACAGGATGAAAAAGTAGTTAGGGAGACGACACCCTTTAAAATAGCCACAAACAATATAAAGTATCTTGGTGTGACTCTAACCAAACAAGTGAAAGACCTATATGACAAGAACTTCATGTCTCTTAAGAAGGAAATCAAAGAAGACCTCAGAAAATGGAAAAATCTGTCATGCTCGTGGATTGGCAGGATTAATATAGTTAAAATGGCCATCTTGCCAAAAGCGATCTACAGATTCAATGCAACCCCCATCAAAATCCCAACTCAGTTCTTCACAGAGTTAGAAAAAGCAAGTCTCAAATTCATCTGGAATAACAAGAACCCAGGATAGCTAAAACTATTTTGAACAACAAAAGAAATTCTGGGGGAATTAGTATCCCTGACTTCAAGCAATATTACAGAGCAATAGTGTTAAAAACTGCCTGGTATTGGCACAGTGACAGACAAGTGGACCAATGGAATAGAACTGAAGATCCAGAAATGAATCCACACACCTATGGTCACTTGATCTTCAACAAAGGAGCCAAAAACATCCAGTGGAAAAAAGATAGCCTTTTCAACAAATGGTGCTGGTTCAATTGGAGGTCAGCATGCAGAAGAATGTGAATTGATCCATTCTTATCTCCATGTACTAAACTTCACTCCAAGTGGATCAAGGACCTCCATGTAAAACCAGACACACTGAAACTAATAGAAAAGAAACTGGGGAAGACCCTTGAGGACATGGGCACAGGGGCAAAGTTCCTGAACAGATCACCAATAGCTTATGCTCTAAGATCAAGAATTGACAAATGGGACCTCATAAAATTACAAAGTTTCTGTAAGGCAAAGTACACCATTAAAAGGACAAAATGGCAACCATCAAATTGGGAAAGGATATTCACCAACCCCACATCAACCATCAAATTGGGAAAGGATATTCACCAACCCCACATCTGATAGAGGGCTAATAACCAATATATACTAAGAACTCAAGAAGTTAGACCCCAGGGAACCAAATAACCCTATTAAAAAATGGGGTACAGATCTTAACAAAGAATTTTCACCTGAAGAAATTCAGATGGCCGAGACGCACCTTAAGATGTGCTCAACATCATTAGTCATTAGGGAAATGCAGATCAAAACAACCCTGAGATTTCACCTTACACCAGTCAGAATGGCTAAGGTCAAAAACTCAGGAGACAGCAGGTGTTGGCGAGGATGTGGAGAGAGAGGAACACTCCTCCACTGCTGGTGGGGCTGTAAGATGGTACAACCACTGTGGAAATCAGTCTGGAGGTTCCTCAGAAAACTGGACATGAGACTTCCGGAGGACCCCGCTATACCTCTCCTGGGCATATACCCAAAGGATTCCCCAGCATGCAATAAAGACACATGCTCCATCATGTTCATAGCAGCCTTATTTATAATAGCCAGAAGCTGGAAAGAACCCAGATGCCCCTCAAAGGAGGAATGGATACAGAAAATGTGGTATATTTACACAATGGAATACTACTCAGCAATTAGAAACAATGAATTCACAAAATTTTTAGGCAAATGGTTTGATCTGGAAAATATCATCCTAAGTGAGGTAACCCAATCACAAAAGAATACACATGGAATGCAATCTCTGATAAGTGGATATTAATTAGCCCAGAAGCTCTGAATACCCAAGGCACAAATTGCATAACAAATGACTCCCATGAAGAAGTATGGAGAAGGTCCTGATCCTGGAAAGGATTGATCTAGCATTAGAAGGGAATATAAGGACAGAGAAAAAGGAGGGAGGTGATTGGAGAAGGGATGGAGAGAAGAAGGTTTATGGGACATATGGGGAGGGGGAATCCTGGAAAGGGGAAATCATTTGGAATGTAAACAAAGAATATAGAAAATAAAAATATTAAAAAAAAAGAATGAGAAACACTTTCTTAGGGACACCTGAGAATGATACCCAGCACCATTGCCTTATTGGCTCTGCAAGGCAGCTTATCTCACCCTCGTGGGAGAGCAGGTCCAACTCCTCAGCTAGGAGTAAAATACCTTAAGTTAGCCTAACTTTTAATCCAAAGCTGGAAGGATAAAGAAGTATAATCAAGAAACTTGTGGAATGCCCAAGTCTATCAAGAACATTGGCCACAGAGTCAGATGGGAAGACCGATTTCCCAGATTCTATGAAGGTGTATTCCTTATCTTTACTCCCTTCTGTAAGGCTATGTAATACTTCCCCCTTGCCCACCTTCCCCAGGAGTCAAGGTTCTATTCAGGTATCCATTCTTATTCCTCTGTCATACAGTTTAGGTCACCACAGTCTTACCCCTTACTAAGTGGATGATAGGTTTCCCCACCTCATATTTGTGTGTGTGTGTGTGTTTATGTGTGTTTGTGTGTATGTGTGTGTGTTTATGTGTGTGTGTGTGTATGTGTGTGTGTATGTGCACACCTGTGTCTGTATGAAGCACCTCCAGCTAGTAAATGTCTGTATAGAAAGACATAGGGAACATTTATAGATTTTTTCTTTTTTTGTTAATTTTTTATTTTTATTATATTCAACACAATATATATTTTATACCAATCATAAAAATAATGGACATGTTATTAGATGAACATAAAAATATAAAGTCTTTTTCTTTGTTTATTTTGTTTTTAGTTGAGCTTAAAATCTTGGTTCTTATTATGGTTGAAATCCAAAATAAGAACAACTTTTACACATTGGAGTTCATTGTAATAAGGCTGTATGTCAATGTCCCTCACATCACCAAAGGATTACCTCCATAGAAGCTAAGCAAAGAGTTGACAGTTCTACTGCACCAAGGAATGAGTTGTAGGCACAATTATTTGGATACAGATTTCCTGCTATGGTCAAAGCAATTTGACTTGAGTGATTGTCATTCTCAGCACACAGGGAACAGGTTACATTCGATTAATAAATGGTGTGTGTATTAATATGTTCTATCCATGAAGCCTTTCATCAACTGTTTTAGTGAATAATGGTTCTCCCTGGAGGGTGGCACAGACATTAGGTGAAGATAAGAGTCTGGTTCTTTGGCTGTGATGATTTTGAAAAGTGTTCATCTCAGAAAAAGAATAACTTATAAGGTCATCTTCAAAATTGATATAATAATTATAAATATCAAGCAAACATTCAGCCTTAATCTTTATTGTTCTTATAAGTCATTTCCCAAATTAATTGTGTATGTTTCTTTTTGCTGTATAAATTATTTTAAAATATGTAAGCTGTTCTGAAAACCATAGTATAGTGTAAAAACATCAAATATACAATCCTACTTATAGAGAGGTTGAGGTAGAAGAAGCAAGATTTCAAAACCATCCAGGATCTAAAAATGGAAATAGAAACAATAAGGAAATCAAAAAGGGAGACACCCCTGGAGCTAGAAAACCTGGGAAAGAGATCAGTACTCATAGATGCAAGCATCAACAACAAAATACAAGACATAGAAGAGATATTCTCAGGTGCAGAAGATAGCATAGAAAACATTGACACAACAGTCAAAGAAAACATGAAAAGCAAAAAGCTCCTAACTGAAAACATCCAGGACACAATGAAAAAACTAAACCTTAGGATTATAGGTAGAGAAGAGAGTGAAGATTTCCAACTTAAAGGGCCAGTAAATATCTTCAACAAAATTATAGAAGAAAACCCATCTAGTATTTTCTTCTCCTTGCCTTAGTTCCAGAGCCCAGAACCTCATATGTGGGACTTGATGGCACTGTTGACAGTTCTGTAGATTATGTCCTCAAGTCTAGGTGCCTGACACCATGGATTAAGATAACTTGCCCGCCATGAAGAAAGAAATAGGGGTGCATTTCCATTCGGATACTGTGGACTAAGAGGATTGTTGAGGTCTCCTGTAGCTGAGCATTGATTCTGCAGAGACTAACGGTGTTGAAGTGAGAAAAATATCTAGAACAGAGCTCAGAGGTCGCTAAGTCCAACTCTTATACTCACATTATATCTTAGGTAAAAGGGAAGAACATCTGGCAGGCTCTATAGCTTAGAGCCATGCCAAACTGACCTCCCCCTTACCCCAAACCACCTTCCCTTCCTTCTTTTCATGTTTTCTCCCTAAGTGGGATGGATATTCAGATGATTACTTTTCAGATTTGTCAGGAAGATTGACAGAGATGCCCTTCTCGTTCTGTCTTCTATATAGGGCTGGGCACTTGTTACCTCTGCTCAATGAATGGTTGTTTTGCTTTTCTTTCCTGAAAGGCTCTTTGTTCGTCCAGGAGGTATTGAGTACAGGCTTTAGAAGCCAGTACCCGCACTGTGCTTGCTACTTGAGTAACCTTGGAATCCTTCTCTTCATGATCTATGACTCTCAAGAACCAGAGCTGAGTCAGGAATTCTCATATCCTCATATCAACAGCCATGTTCCCGGATCAGAGAGTTCCCTGAGCCACAATAAAAGGCTTTTAAACCCATTCTATAGAGAAAGAAAGAAGTGATAATGGTGTGGATTTTATTTTCTGTCTTTTTTCTTTTTTTTAAAATATTTTTATTTTCTATATTCTTTGTTTACATTTCAAATGATTTCCCCTTTCCAGGATCCCCCCTCCCCATATGTCACATAAACCTTCTTTTCTCCATCCCTTTTCCAATCACCTCCCTCCTTTTTCTCTGTCCTTATATTCCCTTCCAATGCTAGATCAATCCTTTCCATGATCAGGACCCTCTCCATACTTCTTCATGGGAGTCATTTGTTATGCAATTTGTGCCTTGGGTATTCAGGGCTTCTGGGATAATTAATATCCACTTATCAGAGATTGCATTCCATGTGTATTCTTTTGTGATTGGGTTATGTCGCTTAGGATGATATTTTCCAGATCAAACCATTTGCCTAAAAATTTTGTGAATTCATTGTTTCTAATTGCTGAGTAGTATTCCATTGTGTAAATATACCACATTTTCTGTATCCATTCCTCCTTTGAGGGGCATCTGGGTTCTTTCCAGCTTCTGGCTATTATAAATAAGGCTGCTATGAACATAATGGAGCATGTGTCTTTATTGCATGCCCGGGAATAACATTTTATTAATTCCTTGTTAACTCCATAAAATATGTATTATGGTATCCATAGTCCCCAACTCACATCATACCATTTCTCTACCCTCAGTTCCATACCTGCCCACCTTAGGGTTTTCTGTCCTTCCCCCACCCCCTATTGAGTTCAGTTTGTGTTTCCCAACTACTCTTGGAATTTGGGCCTGCCCAGGAGAATGTCCCACCTACCTGGGGTCACCTGGGGTCACATCATTAAGGACTCTCCCTTTTCTAGAAGCTATCAAATATCAATAGTGGCTCAGCTAGTGGTGGGATTTCATGGCCCCTTCTCCTACTCCATGCTGGGATTTTGAGCTTTTAAACGTCTTCTGCATGCTGTCAGGATCACTGTGATTTCCTATTGGTAACTGCCTTGTTATATCTGGAAAATAATGTTTCCTTTTTTTTTTTTTTTTCTTTTTCAGTTTTAAGAGGCGGAAACCAAGAAAGAAAAGAAGCTTGGGACACAAAAGGGCAAATCTCTGAATCCTGTTTCTAAAAAAGCCTATCATTTGGAAAAAAACATTGAGCATCCTTACAGCCAATACTTCCATTATTAAAGAGCAACTGTTGCACGTTGGAACTGTTGTGTCCCAAGGCCATGCTATGGGAATGGTCCAGCAATAGATGGAGAGAAGCAAAGCATGCAGGCACAGGAGGCAAGTGGATAGCTAAAACAATATCACGATATGAGGGCCAGGTCAAGGTAAAGCAGACCAATTGCAATCAGGACAGACAGAAAGAGCTCTGGAAGCTGGTTCCCAGACTTCTCTCTTGAGAGGAATACAATTTAAACCTCACGTCCAAGCCAAGTGTTCTGATCGCTCCAAGGTATTCTCACCCAGGAACATAGCCAAGGCCAATCTTCAGAAGGGATGAAACCCAAAAAGCTGAGCTGTAGACACTCAACTTCTAGTACCTCCCTGAGTTTGGAGGAGGGCGTGAGGCCCTACTCACTTAGTAGGGATTCGTACAAAGATCTACAATGCCAAGACCTGAAAGTGTGCCAAGGCTTACTAGAGCCCTGAAGAAACTTATGGGGCAAAGAAGTAGAGGATGACAAGAATGTGACATGAGAATCCATGCAGAATCCAGAGGCAAGATCTGTTGTGGAGATTTGTGTAGGAGATTGCTGATAGATTTGAGGAAGAGCTTATGTCGTGGTCTGTTTCTGACAGTGACTATGAAGGAATGCCTCTCTTAGGTGCCTGCATCATGACTTGTTCTGGGATGCTGGGATAAGGATGAATTTGTAGTGATCCTGAGTAGAAGAGGAAAGCTGCAGAGTCTGGTACCCCAGAAGAACGCATTGAGGGTTCTTCTCTCATAGAATCAAAGCCTGGTCATTAGCAAAGGGAAAGCCCCAGAGACCAAACATGTACTTTTATTTTTGAACTCAGGTGTACTTAAGCGTCCTGTGTAAAACTCCCTTGCACATTTCCTTAGGATTTCCTGTTTGACCCCATGCCAGTCTCTCTTATAAGAGAAGTTCTTGAGTCAGGGTGGTGGCTGCTGCACCAGCAACTGCAGCAGCAGTGGCTGGTCCAGAGGAAGGGCCATCAGCAGTGGAACCAAGCTGACAGGGTCCAGGCAGATCCGGTGCCCACGACCACTGACCATTGCTGGCCAGCCAGGCTGCAAGCAGCGGTGGATTTACGGCACCTTTCACCACGCAGAAGCCACTTCAGAACTCTGCCTCCCGCCAGTCAGTTATGAGAGACTGGCCTCCATTTTGGTTCTCAGACGCCAGAGAGATCAGACAGACTCAGGTACGCAAATACAACCCGAGACCAACATCGAGGGGGTCTAAGCCCAATGGGCATTGGCCTGCACCCAGGCCCTGGGATGGTCGGGGGGCCACCAGTGTGCAAACCCGGCCAGGAGGTTGTTTGCCCGGGCTCATGTGTGCGGGTGCTGCCACCATTTTGCCTATAGGAAGCCAGAGAGTTCTAGCAGGCAAAACTGGCTAACAGGCTAGCCCGAAGCTGACATAGCTGGGGTCTAAGACGATCAGGCCCTGGACTACCCCCAGGCCCTGGGCTGCTCAGTGGGCCATCTGTGTGCCGACCTGGCCAGGAGGTTGTTAGCCCAGCAGATTCTCCCAGCACTCTCAGGGAGCACACACTCTGCCATCCTGGCCACCTGACAGACCCAATTAACACTCACAGCTGATGGGAACTTTGCTCGGACATTGGCCTGCCAGGCTTTTGCCTAGACTCAGGGCCTGAGCAGCGAGGCTAGCCTTGTGTGCACCAACCTGGTTGGGAGTTCCGCTGGCCAGCAGAGTGATCAACACTCAGAAAAGGTCCCTGCAGAATACAGCCTCAGCACTCCTTGAAAGAGCTAATGGGCACCATCTGGTTCACAGACACAATCTGGGGTAAAGCACACTAGGGCTGCAAGGGCCCCCAAGAGGAGGACAGCACATCAGCAATTGGCAACAGGGGAAACCCTGCCATCCAGTGTTGCAGAAATAGCCCTAGAGCCTCTCAGGAGGCTGAAACACCAGCCAGAGACAAGACCAACTAGCTCCAGAGAACAAGATGGCAAAGGGCAAACGTAGGAACGCTACTAGCAGAAATCTAGGCAATATGGCAGCATCTGAACCAAACACTCCAACATCAGCAAATCCTGGTTATGCCAACACACCAGAGAAACAAGATATGGATTTAAAGTCACTGTTCATGATGCTGCTAGAAGAACACAAAAAGGACATAAATGAATCTCTTAAAGAAATACAGGGGAACATGAATAAGCTAGAAACCCGTATAATGGAAACACAAAAATCACTTAAAGAAATGCAGGAGAATAAGGCCCAAGAGATAGAAGCCAATAAAGAAGAAAGGCAAAAAAAAAAAAAAAAAAAAAAAAAAAAAAAAAAAAAAAACCCTTAAAGAAATGCAGGAGAACTTGCATCAACAGGCCGAAGTCATGAAAGAGGAAACACAAAAATCTCTTAAAGAATTACAGGAAAACACAAACAAACAAAGATGGAACTGAGCAAAACCATCCTGGATCTAAAAACAGAAGTAGAAACAACTAAGAAGTCACAAAGGGAGACAACTTTGGAGATAGAAAACCTTGAGAAGAAATCAGGGGCCATAGATGCAAATATAAACAACAGAATACAAGAGATGGAAGAAAGAATCTCAGATGCTGAATATACCATAGAAACCATTGACTCAACTGTCAAAGAAAATGCAAAATGCAAAAAGCTTGTATCCCAGAACATCCAGGAAATCCAGGATACAATGGGAAGACCAAACCTAAGGATAATAGGTATAGATGAGAGTGAAGATTTATAACAGAAATGGCCAGCAAATATCTTCAACAAAGTTATGGAAGAAAACTTTCCCAACTTAAAGAGAGAGATACCTATGAATATACAAGAAGACTATAGAACTCCAAACAGACTGAACCTGAGCAGAAATACCTCCCGTCACATAATAATCAAAACCCCAAATGCACTAAACAAAGAAAGAATATTAAAGGCAGTAAGAGAAAAAGGCCAAGTAACATATAAAGGAAGACCTATCAGAATCACACCACACCTCTCACCAGAGACCATGAAAGCTAGAAGATCCTGGGCAGATCTCATGCAGACTCTAAGAGAACACAAATGTCAGCCAAGATTACTATATCCAGCAAAACTCTCATTCACCATAGATGGAGAAACCAAGATATTCCATGAAAAAACCAAATTTACATAATGATCTTTCCACAAACCCAGCTCTGCAAAGAATAATAGGAGGAAAACTCCAATACAAGGAGGGAAACTACACCCTGGAAAAAGCAAGATAGTTACCTTCCTTCATCAAACCCAAAAGAAGATAACCACTCAAATATAAAAAGAACATCAAAAATGACAGGAAGTAATAATCACTATTCCTTAATATTTCTTAACATCAATGGCCTCAATTCCCCCAATAAAAAGACATAGACTAACAGACTGGATAAGGAAACAGGACCCTACAATTTGCTGCATACAGGAGAAACATCTCAGTGTCAAAGATAAAAACTACCTTAGAGTAAAAGGCTGGAAGACAATCTTAGAAGGCAATGGTCACAGGAAATGAGCAGGAGTAGCTATTCTAATATCAGATAAAATTGACTTTCAACCTAAAGTCATCAAAAGAGACACAGAAGGACACTTCTTGCTGGTCAAAGGAAAAATCCACCAGGAAGAACTTTCAATTCTGAACATCTATGCGCCAAATGCAAGGGCACCCTCATTCGTAAAAGAAACTTTACTAAAGGTCAAAGCACACATTGCACCTACACAAAAATTGTGGGGGACTTCAACACTCCACTCTCCTCAATGGACCGATTTGGAAAACAGAAACTAAACAGGGACACAGTAAAACTAATTGAAGCTTTGGACCAATTGGATTTGACTGATATTTATAGAACATTTCACCCTAAAGCAAAAGAATATACCTTTTTCTCAGCACCTCATGGTACCTTCTCCAAAATCGACCATATAATTGGACACAAGGCAGACCTCAACAAATATAAGAAGATCGAACTAATCCCATGCCTCCTATCAGATCACTATGGTGTAAGAGTGGTTTTCAATAGCAACAAAAACAACAGAAAGCCCACATACACATGGAGGCTGAATAATACTCTATTCAATGATACCTTGGCCAAAGAAGAAATAAAGAAATCAGAGACTTTTTAGAATTTAATGAAAATGAAGGCACAACATACCCAAATCTTTGAAACACAATGAAAGCAGTGCTAAGAAGAAAACTCATAGCCCTGAGTGCCTCCAAAAAGAAAATGGAGAAAGCATACACTAGCAGCTTAATGACACACCTGAAAATCCTGGAACAAAAAGAAGCCAATTCACCCAGGAGGAGTAGAAGACAGGAAATCATCAAACTCAGGGCTGAAATCAATCAAGTGGAAACAAAGAGAACCGTACAAAGAATCAACGAATTCAGGAGCTGGAGGAGCTGGTTCTTTGAGAAAATCAACAAGATAGATAAACCCTTAGCCAGACTGACCAAAGGCCACAGAGAAAGTATCCAAATTAATAAACTTAGAAATGAAAAGGGGGATATAACAACAGAAACTGAGGAAATCCAATAAATCATCAGATCCTACTACAAGAGCCTATACTCAACACTACTGGAGAATCTGGAGGAAATGGATAATTTCCTTGACAGAAACCAAATACCAACATTAAATCAGGACCAAATAGATCATCTAAACAGTCCCATAACCCCTAAAGAAATAGAAAGAGTCATAGAAATTCTTCCAACCAAAAAAAGCACAGGACCAAATGGTTTCAGTGCTGAATTCTATCAGACCTTCCAAGAAGACCTATCACCAATACTCTTCAAACTATTCCACAAAATAGAAACAGAAGGAACACTACCCAATTCCTTCTATGAAGCCACAATTACACTGATACCAAAACCACACAAAGATCCAACAAAGAAAGAGAACTTCAGGCCAATTTTCCTCATGAACATCAATGCAAAAATACTCAATAAAATTCTTGCCAACCGAATCCAAGAACACATCGAAACGATCATCCACCATGATCAAGTAGGCTTTATCCCAGGGATGCAGGGTTGGTTCAATATACGGAAATCCATCAATGCAATCCACTACATAAACAAACTCAAAGAAAAAAACCACATGGTCATTTCATTGGATGCTGAAAAAGCATTCAACAAAATTTAGCATCCTTTCATGCTAAAAGTCTTGGAAAGAACAGGAATTCAAGGCCCATACCTAAACATAGTAAAAGCAATATACAGCAAACAGGTAGCCAGCATCAAACTAAATGGAGAGAAACTTGAAGCAATCCCCCTAATATCAGGGACGAGACAGGGCTGCCCCCTTTCTCCTTATCTTTTCAATTTTGTACTTGAGTTATTAGCTCTGGCAATTCGACAACATAAGGAGGTCAAAGGGATACAAATTGGAAAGGAAGAAGTCAAACTATCATTATTTGCAGATAACATGATAGTTTACCTAAGTGACCCAAAAGACTCCACTAGAGAACTACAGCTGATAAACAACTTCAGCAAAGTGACAGGTTATAAAATCAACTCAAGCAAATCAGTGGCCTACCTATACTCAAAGGATAAGCAGGCTGAGAAAAAAATTGGGGAAATGACCCCCTTCACAGTAGCCACAAACAGTATAAAGTATCTTGGGGTGACTCTTACCAAACATGTGAACGATCTGTATGACAAGAACTTCAAAACTCTGAAGAAGGAAATGGAAGAAGACCTCAAGAAAATGGGAAAACCTCCCATGCTCATGGATCAATATAGTTAAAATGGCCACTTTGCCAAAAGAAATATACAGGTTCAATGCAATACCCATTAAAATCCCAACTCAATTCTTCACAGAATTAGAAAGAGCAATTCTCAAATTCATCTGGAATAACAAAAAACCCAGGATAGCTAAAACTATTCTCAGCAACAAAAGAAATTCTGGGGGAATCAGTATCCCCGATCTCAAGCAATACTACAGATCAATAGTGTGAAAAATTGCATGGTATTGGTACAGTGACAGGCAGGCAGATCAATGGAACAGGATTGAAGATCCAGAAATGAACCCACACACCTATGGCCACTTGATCCTCGACAAAGGGGCTGAAAACATCCAATGGAAAAAAAGATAGCCTTTTCAACAAATGGTGCTGGGTCAACTGGAAGTCAGCATGCAGAAGAATGTGAATTGATCCATCCTTGTCTCCTTGTACTAAGCTCAATTCCAAATGGATCAAGGACCTCCACATAAAGCCAGACACTCTGAAGCTAATAGAAAAGAAACTGGGGAAGACCTTTGAGGACATCGGTACAGGGAGAAAGTTTCTGAACAGAACACCAATAGCGTATGCTCTAAGATCAAGAACTGACAAATGGAACCTCATAAAATTACAAAGTTTCTGTAAGGCAAAAGACACCATCAAAAGGACAAATTGGCAACCAACAAATTGGGAAAAGATCTTCACCAATCCTACATCAGATAGAGGGCTAATATCCAATATATATAAAGAACTCAAGAAGTTAGACTCCAGAAAACCAAACAACCCT
Organism: Apodemus sylvaticus; assembly: GCF_947179515.1. Lineage (NCBI taxonomy): Eukaryota > Metazoa > Chordata > Mammalia > Rodentia > Muridae > Apodemus > Apodemus sylvaticus. The sequence goes on along the minus strand of NC_067479.1, from coordinate 56,042,408 downwards.
ATTAAAAAACGGGGTACAGAGTTAAACAAAGAATTCTCACCTGAAGAACTTCGGATGGCGGAGAAACATCTTAAAAATGCTCAACTTCATTAGTCATTAGGGAAATGCAAATCCAAACAACCCTGAGATTTCACCTTACACCAGTCAGAATGGCTAAGATTAAAAATTCAGGAGACAGTAGGTGTTTGTGAGGATGTGGAGAAAGAGGAATACTCACTCCTCCACTGTTGGTGGGGTTGCAAATTGATACCACCACTCTGGAAATCAGTCTGGCTGGCGGTTCCTCTGAAAACTGGGCACCTCACTTCCAGAAGATCCTGCTATACCACTCCTGGGCATATACCCAAAAGATTCCCCAGCATGTAATAAGGATACATGTTCCACTATGTTCATAGCAGCCCTATTTATAATTGCCAGAAGCTGGACAGAACCCAGGTATCCCTCAAGAGAAGATTGGATGCAAAAAATGTGGTATATATACACAATGGAGAACTATTCAGTCATTTGAAACAATGAATTCATGAAATTCTTAGGCAAATGGATGGAGCTGGAGAACATCATACTGAGGTAATCCAGACTCAAAAGATGAATCATGGTATGCACTCCTACTAAGTGGATATTAACCTAGAAAACTGGAATACCCAAAACATAATCCACACATTAAATGAGGTACAAGAAGAATGGAGGAGTGGCCCCTTGTTCTGTAAAGACTCAGTGAAGCAGTATAGGACAAAACCAGAACGGGGAAATGGGAAGAGGTGGGTGGGAGTACAGGGGGAGAGAAGGAGGGTTATTGGACTTTCGGGGAGTAGGGGGCTAGAAAAGGGGAAACCATTGGAAATGTAAATAAAAAATATATCGAATAAAAAAAAAGAGAGAAGTTCTCATCTACCTTTATGGCTTTGGGTGGTCTCTGTAACTGCCTGTTCTGTGTCTGCTCCCCATACCCGGCACATATTTTCTTTTTTCCTGAGCCAGAGATGCAGTTTTTGAAACTGTTCCTGAGATTCTCCTGCTGCAAGGCTCTCAAGCACAGACTCCACTGCTCCGAAAAAGGAGCCTGCCATTTCTCTGCAAATCTGTGTCTCAGGCTGGATATTTTTACTCAGCAAATGTCACTATCATCCACCCAGGCACCAACATGAGTAATCCAGGATCCTCTCAGCCCTTCCTTATTTCCTCTGTTTCTCTCTGCTTCCTCTTAGCTTAGTCCTGTCGTGTTCTCATTTGAAAGACCCACTAATTCCACACTTTAAACACGGCACTGTTTCCTACCCATTCCTTACCTTATTTCTGGCCACCCCAACTAGATAAGGACTACAAGTCCCTCCTAAAAGTCTTTTCTAGTCCTGTCTTGTACAACTCCCCACTCACAATCTTATCTCATCTCCTCTTGTGTTTAAAAAAAAAAATAAAACCAAACCTGGCCATATTCTACCATCAGCATCCCACCCTTAACATAATGTGCCAAGTCCCAAGTTTCTCTTTAGTTATCTCTTCCCATTCTTTTATAATCATTCCCTTTTTAGCCATCTGGTAGGACACATGACTGGAAAAGTGCCGTATAGTCTATGCTCCATACCTATGCATATTTTATTCCCTTTTATGGTTATTACTCAGCCTTTCAGAAGCTCCCTGGGGTGTGGCTGCATGGGTGAGTCTCCCCAGACTCTCTAGAAGAGTTGAATACCTCCTGTTTTTCATGATCAGACAACTGGAAGCATGAATTTTACTGTTTCTTGTTCAATCTGTCTAATGACTGGCTTCCAGCCTGTGCCTAGTTAGCCTTGCATCTTGGGGTTTAGCAGTGTGCCTGGAATATGGGAGGTTACTTATCAAAAGCACAGGGATGAATAAATAAGTTCATTGGCATATTCTGTTTTGGTTGCTTTGGCTGTCTTGGGGAGCAGCTTAGAGGATTTGTAGAAGTCCCACAGGCTAAGCACACATCTCTTCCCTTCTCTCTACTGTGTCTGCCCTTGGGCCTTCTACAGCACCTCCTTAGCAGGTTAACACAGAGCATTCCCCTCCATCTAGATGCAGCTCTGGGGAAGAGGAAAAGCCCCAGACTCCTCCATCTCAGCGAAAGAGGTTATAAAACTCCACCAAGAGAAAAGATTGGTTTGTTGCTTCCAGACAAGAATTAATAGGTGCAACTCATAATCCTGTCTGGAGGGAGATGAAGGGGGAAAGAGCAAGAGAAAATATAATGGCCAAGTCCCCCCATCTTGCTGCCTGAGCACCTCTCCGGTGTTTGAAGTTCAATGCATAGAAAATGAGCAGTGAGACTCATAGGAGTCAGCACTTTTGGGGGACCTGGCAGTAGGCAGCCTCCAAGACAGCTCCAGCTGCCTCCTGCTAGAGGCAGAACAAGATAAAAAGAGGCAGATCCTAGCCATTTTAATTCCACTCACTGGGCAGGAAGCCAGGCAGGGTATTCTCTACCCTCTAGCATTTCAGACCACAGCAAGAAGGAAGACAGCTTCTTGGAGATAGAAGAGGCTATAGAATAGCAAGATTACTAGGTGATGAGCACTTTCATTGTGCTGTGATGAACCAGAGGCTAAGATGACAGGTGATAGGTTCTCTTGAATCATACAGAAGGGAAGACTAAGGCTAGTATGGTGTGGGAATGGGGTTGAGGTCACTCACTTGAGCCCTAATCCTCCCACCTTCTCTCAACAACTTGAAAGTGACCTCCTCCTGTAGGCCCATGAAAATGTGTTTGCCTAATGCTCTGAAGGCATTTCATAGAGCTTTACCTAGTTTGGTAGAGAGTAACCACGCTAAAGACTGGAGGTCTCACTTGATCATAGGCCCTACCTAGACTGCTGTTGGTATCTGTTTTAGTAAGGGACTTCTGTCTTCCTCAACAACTGTGATTTGCTTATGCTTAGCAAGGACCCCCAGGGAATGGTTAGGACATGAGTGTGGCCACAGCCACCATCATTCTCTAAGTGTTGACTATGAGTATGCACTTTACCTGTGATATCTCACTGAATCTTCCTAGCAAGACACAGAAGACACTAGTTCTTAGCACTCTGACATTCCCGAGTCCTTTCCTTATCAAGATTATGCTGAAAAGCTGCAGAGATAGCCTTAGCCTTCCCTCTTGTATGATCCCAGAGAAGGACCAGATATGGGAAGAGACAGGAGAGAAGTCCAAAGGGCCAGGAGAACAAATAGAAATATGTAGCAGTGGGAAATGGGGAACTTGAGGAACCACTAGACAGTCCCAGATGCCAGGGATGTGAGAGGCTCCCAGGACCCAATGGGGGATGACATTAGCTGTTCAAACCCACTTAGGAGGGCCAACAAAATCATCTCAGGTCATAAGTTTAATTTTCAGTTTTTCTTAGTGTGAGATTCTTATTAGACATCCAAGAAAAAAAAAGTTACACACACTTGATTGCCAGTTTACATTACCAGAGGTAGGGGAGTTCTGTGCCAAAACTCTCAGTTTTGGAGTCAAAAACTCTGTATCAGAGTAGTCATAGCAGAATCAAAATAACTAAGTAACTTTGTGAGGGCTGCTAATTAGTGGGGTTAGGTGAAACTTGAGTCCTTATCTTATCTGCATTATTACCTAGAAAAATTAGGATAGTTGGGCCCATAGCTTTTTCATACATCAGAGTCAGCAGCAATCTGCTACAGCAGCTGGAGGCCCAGATGACAGTTGCAGCCCCTAGGTGAAGAGGCTTGTCACACAAGAAAGTTCAGGTATCACCAAGAGCCACTGCTTAATAAACTGTCATTGCCTATTACTGCCTCAGTTTAGATTAACCAGTTAAAGGCAGGCATTGTAAAGAAAGGAGGCAAGGCAGAGCCAGAGTCAGAGTATCAGGAGAGGTTGACCCGAATCACCAGCTTAAGGATGTAAGAAGCTGGAAGAAAAATTACGATATGGTACTTACATGTGAGAATGCAGAGGTTGGGAAAGATGATACCAGAAACTCCAGACAGCCAAAGCAACCAAATAGAATATGCAGGTTATACCTGTGAAAAGAGTCTTCTCCAGGTGAGCACCCAAGCTTAGTTTGCATGTATCTGTGTGATGGTCGATGGAGAATGTGAATGTACAATATGTAAAAGATATGTGCACATCTTGCCTGGACAACACTGTAGAGCTGGTCCTGGTGGCAGGGCATTGGAAAGCAGGTCCAGGCATGTGCATGGGGGTGCTGCCTCTGCCCCTTGTGGGCTGCTGCAGCATTGGGACACTGTGACATGCTACAGCTTCCAGGAGAAGATTTTTTGGGATACTTTGTTTTGTTTATTTTCTGTTTTTCTATTTTCTTTTGGCCACGTTGCAAGGGCACAGGGTGAATACAATGAGATAGGGAGATGAGTTAGATTGGGGTACATGGTGTGAAACACAATAAAAAGTTTTAAAAAGCTGTAAGTGCAGGTGTATATGTGCATGTGTGTGTGTGTGTGTGTGTGTGGTGTATGTGCAGCAAAGTGATTGTGTCAGGTAATATAATGTGTGCTTGCATATGACTATGTGTGTGAGCATATATGGGTATGCCTATATATGACAGTATGATTGTGTAAGCCAGACAATGTTGAGTATGTTTGTGGTTATATGGGGACTTCTCTCTACCTTCCCCCTTTCTGTGTGAGTTGTAGTAGTGCAAGTTTATTGGTGTGAATATGAAATGTGGGATGTTAAGCATATACGTGGATATACGTGTGCATATGTGTGTGTGGAGTATGACCATGTGAGTATACAGGAAAAGCAAAGGCATGACTGTGTGGAAGTGAACATGTAAGCACATGTGTGTGACAATATGTACATGTAAACATGTGAGATGGTGTACATCTGACCACACATTAGACGGCACTGAGCAGGAAGCTGTCCACTGCCTCTCATCACCCTGAGTTAGATAAGGCCCTCTGGGACTGGGTGAAAGATTGCTGGCTTCACTGTTGCATCAAAGATGTATGTCTTGTCTTCCTTCTCAAGCACTTCACCTCCCTTCATCAACAGGAGGACTCCCCTCATCCCCAACAGTGAAGCAGGGAAGTCAGAGAGATTTCAAAGCCAGCCCTGGGAGCCCTGACCCCTCCTTTTTCCCTCCTCCTGTTCCTCGGCAGCTCCTCCCTCCCACTGCCTCTCTTTATTCTGATCACTAGCCTTTTCTTCAAAGGCTGCTTTCTGGAAGAGGAATTGTGCACACTTTGTCTCAAACATGCTGTATTTTCTGTTAACAGCAGCCCTGCACCAAAAGAGATCAAAAGAGGGGCAGGGAGAAAAGGAAATGGATTCCACCCCCAGAGTTCATTATTTAACCCTCCCCACTGGAGAAAAAGGGCCCTGGGAGAAGAGGATAGGGTGTTACTCACCCTCCCTGAGGGGCAAGCTACTGTGCTTTCTTATTTATTTATTTATTTATTTATTTATTTATTTATTTATTTATCTACATGCCAATTGCTGCCCCCATTCCCCCCTCATAGGATCCCTTCCCCTATCCTCCCTCCCCTTCTTCTCTGAGAGGGTGGGGCTCCACCATACCACAAGGACAGGAGCTCCCCTATTTTCATAGCTGCTATGATCTTTGCTGACATTGTCTTATTCTAACTGTCAACCTCTGCTTGCCAGGACCTTTGGTGACTCTAACTGAGATGAAGGAGGAGTGGCCTCTGCCACCCTGAGCTCTCAGCTCTCAGTCCTGCTATCCTTGTAGTCTCTGAGCTACTCAGAACAGTATTTCGTTTTTTTAAACTCTGCTGTCAGGTATGTTTACATCCCAGGAAGTTGGTTTTTTTTTCCTTTTTCACTCATGTTTTTCCACTGAATCCCATTGCAGCTTGAAGGTCCAAATAAGGATGTGTCTGGGCTAAAGAATAAATTCGACAATGTGATTCCCAACCCTGGGAGAGAGAGAGCCTGAGATGTTGAGGATGGTGGAAGTTGTGGATTCCTCGCTGATGGGTGGTGATCATCAAGCCCTGGGAAGGTCTTTGTGGTCTTAGTGCACAAACTTGGCCTTAGCCAGAGAGTCTTCTGTCAGTATACAAGGGTGATTCTATAATTCACTTTATTTTTTTTCATTTATTTGGTATATTTTTATTTACATTTCAAATGATTTCCCCTTTTCTGGATCCCCCTCCCCGAAAGTCCCATAAGCCCTCTTCCCTATCCCTATTCCCCCATACACCCCTTCCCACTTCCCTGTCCTGGTATTCCCCTATACTGCTGCACTGAGTCTTTCTAGAACCAGGGGCCACTCCTCTGTTCTCCTTGGACATCATTTAATATGTGGATTATATCTTGGGTATTCCAAGTTTCTAGGCTAATATCCACTTATCAGTGAGAGCATACCATGATTGATCTTTGAGACTGAGTAGTCTCACTTAGTATGATGTTCTCCAGCTCCATCCATTTGTCTGAGAATTTCATGAATTCGTTGTTTCTAATGGCTGAATAGTACTCCATTGTGTAAATATACCACATTTTTTTTTGTATCTATTCCTCCGTTGAGGGACACTTGGGTTCATTCCAGCTTCTGGCTATTACAAATAGGGCTGCTATGAACATAGTGGAGCATGTGTCCTTATTGCATGCCTGGGAATCCTCTGGGTATATGCCCAGGAGTGGTATAGCAGGGTTTTCCGGAAGTATCACGCCCAGATTTCTGAGGAACCGCCAGACTGATTTCCAAAGTGGTTGTACCATCTTGCAATCCCACCAGCAGTGGAGGAGTGTTCCTCTTTCTCCACATCCTTGCCAACACCTGCTGTCTCCTGAGTTTTTAACCTTAGCCATTCTGACTGGTGTAAGGTGAAATCTCAGGGTTGTTTTGATCTGCATTTCCCTAATGATTAATGATGTTGAACATTTCTTAAGGTGCTTCTCAGCCATCCGAATTTCTTCATGTGAAAATTCTTTGTTTAGCTCTGTACCCCACTTTTTAATAGGGTTACTTGGTTCTCTGGAGTCTACATCAGATCCCCAAATGTTATTGGATATATAAGTTGATCAGTCAATAGAGCCAAGAGAAACAAAATAATTTTGATAACCCTACTACTTTAAAGGCATTATAAAGTTTAAGTATATATCACCTGTGTCTTAGTTCATTCATCCACTATAGCAAAACACCTCAGATTGACCACTTGACAAACAATTTATTGTTTGGATCTCCTGAGTCTGCAAGTTCCAAGATTGCAGTGCTAGACGATTGGTGCTATGTAATGGCCTGTTTTCCATAGACAAAACCTTGTGTGTGTGTGCATTTACGTAGCATAAAGGCAAATGGATTTCCTTATGAGGACATGAGTCTAAATCAGGAGCCTTTATAACAAATTACCACCCAGAAAGCTCTACTCATTGGTGCCATCTCAGTGAGCATTAAATTTTAGCACATGAATTTTTTTTGAGATTATAGTGAGCAGACATAACTGTCAAGGTATTATGCTCTAGCTAAGGAAAGAAAATCCAAAGGGGTCCCATGGATCATGGGAAGGGAAGGAAAGCCTGGGATGATGCGGCTGCACCTGGTATGTACATAGTTCCTGATAGGGCATGCAGCCAAATGAACAGACAGAAGTCCAAAGCTGTTAGAACATACCCAGGAAAGGTATGGGTTAGAAAACAGATAAGGTGTGGTAAGAGGTAGTGGGTAAAGAAGTCCATTGGAGTGGCATCCTTGATCTGGTCACATGCAAAGTGTTACAGAGATGAACAGAATTATCTAGGTCACAGGAAACTGAATGCAAACAATACTTTAATGAAGTACCTAGAAGTTGTGTAATGGAGCAAACTGTGTGGGAAATTGCGAGCTTGTTTACCAACTATATAGGACTTCTTTGGTAGGATGTCAGTTAATCTCTCACTGTTGAGCCCTGGCTGACTTAGCTCTTGCTATGTAGACCAGACAAGACCTGAGGTCAGGTAGAGTCAGCTCTTTAATCACTATTGTTACTCTCCTTCCTCCTCCTCTTCCTCTGTATTGTTTTAGTGTTTCTGAGTCTTTCACCTTTCCATATGAATGATAGAATTCATTTTTTATATAGAAGCTTTTTATTTCAGATTTTCCTTAGAATTCTAGTAACTATAGATCAAGCTAATCACTGATTTCTTCACAAGGTTAGGCTTTAATATACATGAACATGAATTTACACTCTATTTATTTAGTACTCTATATATTTTTCATCCAAATTTACTTTACTAGTCATATTTCAAAACTACCTTGCATGTAAATTATTCTATTCTTGTTTCAATAATTGATTTTGAAATATCCTAAAGGGAGTGATACTGTTTTTTAATCTCAAAATCTACTTGTTCACTGCAAGATATGGGGAAGTGATTCAATCCAGCATATTCTCTTTACATCAGCTCTTTTTCAGATGTATGCTATGCAGGTACTTACTGCCATTCTGTATGTTATTCCTTAGTTTATTTTGATGTGATTCCATTTTTCTCTTTGATCTCTTGTCTGTGCTCTTATAGTCTTACTGAAATTATGAATCAGTTCCTCAAGTTTTTCTCTAGTAGTTTTATACTTCTCAATGTTACATTTAAGTCTTAATCCATTTGGAGGTGGTACGTTTCCCCTTTCCCCAATATATATATATTTTTTAAAGGACTGTCTGTTTTCCAATGTATATTTCTGACAACTTTGTTGAAAATTAGTTCTAGGTGTTTGAATTTATTCCTGAGAAATCCATTTTGATACATTTGCTATACTGGCTTTTGTATCTTTGATGCTATTTTGGTTACTGTATCTTTATGGTACGGTCTGAAGTCAAGGGCTGTGTTACTTTTCCCTCTCAAGACTATCATGGCTTTGTTGGTTTTTTTTTTTTTTTTTGGAGTATTTGTAATTGTACATAAATTTTATAAATGTAATTTCTTGTTTAAATTAATTGTTGGTGTATTTTTGGTTTCATTATTATAAATTGAGTTGTTTTCATGGTATCTATTTCAGAGTGATCACCATTAGGGTCTGGAAATGCTACTAGATTTTGTAGGTTAATTTGTATTCTACAGATTTATTGAATTTGTATATTAGTCCTAGTGAATTTTAGCTTTATATATTTCTAGTTATAGAACACACTATCTTCAAAGAGGGACAGTTTGACTCCCTCCTTTAGTTTAGGTGACTTTATTTTTTCTTTTATCTTGCTGATGATTATTTCATACACTATCTTGAAAAGAAGTATTTTGATGGCACCTTTTCACTGTGATTTTTTTTTAAACTTTATGTAGGAAAGTTTATCATGAACCATAATTGCAGGTAAATCTTTTTAATGATTCTGCAAATTGAAGTTGTTTTAAACAGTTCTTTTTTCTTTTTATACGTATTTTATGTTTAAGGTGTTAATGAAACTTTTGGATATGAATTAGGTGTTCTAAGTTTATTATTTTGTTTGAATATTTATTGAATCGTTGATCTTTCCACACTAATTTGCAAAGCAATTATTTTTCATATATATTTCACTTAAGTATATTTGACTACATTTCTTTATTCTCTGTTTTCTTTAATTAATATTTTTATTTTGCGAAAATTTCAGACATGCGTAAAATGAATTTTGGTCATATTCTCTCCCTCCGACAATATCTTTCCAGTCTCTTCCCTAAAACATCTCCCTCACAATTTCATATCTTCTTTTTTTTACCGTAGTACACTGAGTCCTGAGCCCATGACACAGTTGAGTGCTTGCATCTACACACCTATGTGCAATACCAATTGGATTCCTTGTGTTAGAAGTATAAGTGCTTATTCTTAACCATGCACCAAGCTCTAAAAGGCTGTAGCTTTGCAACGATGCATTTCAATTTCTGATAGGTCCCATTGTGGGATTTCTTTTTGTCTTTTTTCTTACTGATGTTTCTTACAAATTTGTTAAATTATCTTGTGTGTAAAAGTTTCCTGTTACAAAGTAGATGTAGTTGGTAAGCTAATTTTAAAGTTGTGGAGTAATTTAAAGGGAATTAAGATCTTTATCTTACTTAGTGTTCCCAACAGCAATTAGCCCCATTTGGTGAACATTTGCTCATCTTCCCTTTTGTTTCATATGAAGGTTAACAGTCTCTTAGTATACATATTATACATTGGTTAAAGTTCTTGTGAGATGAATTATCTTGTCAGCAACTGCTGTACATGAATAGCCTTGTCTATTAGAGCTCCCTCCCAAAATATGACAAAAATACAGAGCTTCTTTCTGTATTATTCTTTAATTCTTTCATATCTAAATTTTAGTTGATTTTTCCATAAATTTTTGATATTCAGTCATATAGTTGTGTAAATGTTTCCCAATCCTTTCTTTTTATATGCCTATCTTTTGTTATATTGAATAGCATTTTGTTGGGTTTTTTTTTTGTTGTTGTTGTTGTTGTTGTTGTTTTTGAGACAGGGTTTCTCTGTGTAGCCCTGGCTGTCCTGGAACTCACTCTGTAGACCAGGCTGGCCTCAAACTCAGAGATCCGCCTGCCTCTGCCTCCCAGAGTGCTGGGATTACAGGCGTGTGCCACCACCGCCCGGCTTTGAATAGCATTTTAATGAATATTAAATGACAGTACAAAGTTGCATGCTATCATTTGTCCCTTACATTAATAATAGAGGTTCTAATATTTTTCCATTACAAATGAAACTTTTGATTTGAAATATATGAAGTTAGTATCCTGATGAGAAGAAGGATGTCTTATATTTGAAAGAAAGTTCTTGCAACATTTCTGAAAGTTTTAGCCTGATCCAATTATATGAATAAAGCCAACCATCCTTGTGTTGTTAGAGCTATCACCAAAGAGATGTGGTTAATTATTCCTTTAACTTCCTGCCTGGTTCTTTATTCCATTCAGGAAGCATGCACTGACATTTATCAGTGAAACTGGTCTGCAGGTTTGTTTTGTGCTTAATTTGTCAGGCATTATAATCAATGCTGCTCTCTAACTTTACCGAAGTCATTTAGTAATGTTCTGTTTCCAGGATCTGGAGCAGTTTAAAGTAGCACTGCCAACATATGTTGCACATTATATAAAATTATTCTGTGAAATGCATTGGCTTTCATTTTTGTCTTTCAGAGCTTTTTGACATTGTTTTTCAAAAGTCAAGATTCTTCTTGGTAATTACTCTGTTCAAGTTGTTTATTTTCTCTGTGGTCAATTTTGCTAATTTTAATTTTTCTTGAAATTAGCAATTTCTTTCTGGTTTTCAGATTTTTCCACTTGAGCAAAATTGAACAAAATTGTATGATTCTTTTTATTATATGTACACAAGTTTGGTAGGTTTTCTCAAAAATGAATTATTGAAATATTTTAATATGATTTTTGGAGAAAAAGGAATATATAAAATGTGAGCTATTTGCGAGGAGAAAGAATAAAATCTTTACAGTTACAAGATGAAAATGGTGGGGTGGGCAGGAACCCATCTTGTATAGATTTCTTGGGTGCCAAAGCTTTAGAATCAAAGATCTAGGTCAATCTGGGGCTTGTTGCTACTTAAGAATAGCCTTACTCCATTTTGTAGAGGGCCATGGAGCTTACTAGACAGATCGCTTCTCTTGTTCAGCATTCTTTTTTCTTAAAAATTCTTATTCCCCTGTTCAGTCTACAGTGTTCTTGGATTTAATGCACTTGGACTTGTTTTGTTTAGCTTTTTAAATCAGCCCAAGGTTCAAGTGTGAGGGATTCTATTTACTTGGTTTTGATTTTGTTTTTGTTTTGGGTCATTGTTATTTGAGAGAGGGCTTCATTTAGGCCAATTTGTCCTTAAAACTCACTACATAGGCTACAATGATCTTGAACTTTTGATACTTCTACAATAACTCCCTGAATTCTGAATTCCAGGTATGTCCCACCACAGTCAGTTCTGCGGTCCTGGGGATTTATCCACCTTAGGCCTTTGAGTGTACTAGGGAAATACTGTACCAGTTAAACCAATTCCACTTATCTGCTTCTCCATCCTTACAATAGTTACCTAGTGGTTCCACGTTGACAAGTATATCTGCCTCCCACAAAGTTCTATTCTTTCAATTCTCTGGGAAGAGGGGAAATTCTCTCTTTCTTAGACTATACCAGGAACTTGTGAGAAACACAGTTGCATCTTGTTCTTAATTTGTTGAATGGATAAACATTTCTCTCTGCCTCTCCTCAGTACATTCATTTTCTCACTTCATCAGAATATTAACCCGAATTCAAGAATAGTTAGCCTTTTATCTCACTAGTGGGTCTGCTAGGCACATTAACTGTTTGTCTTGGAGTGATCAACTGTAATAATTATACATTTCCTTTCCACTGGCTACATAGTCCTGAATGATCTTTTGTGTGGATGTGTGTGTATATGTACAACATACAAAGTGATCATTTTCAGAAAACTACTCTATTATTTAGAAATTGTGATCCATTGATAATCAATAGTTTTATCAGACAGTAATTCTGCCTCTAGTACATATTTGATATTTTAGTAGGCACTTGACCATTTATTTTGCTTGGAGTCTCTAACCTGAAATAATGTTAAGATATCAGTCATTTAGACAGAAATAATAATTATGAGTCAGGAGATCTTCGAGAAAGTGGGAATTGGTCCTATCAAGAGGCATTCTGGGACAGGATATAAGATGTTGGAAATGTGTCATTGTCAAGGTTGCATTCTTCCAGTTAGAGAATTTGGAGCTTCCCATTGTCTCTGATCAAAGCAGTGAGCATTTTGCCTCTGAGGAACCTGGGGCAGAACTGGAATAGCTGGTAAATAGTGTTTCAAAAGATAATAAAGGACAGCCCAGTCTCCGTTAGTGACTAGGAAGAATACAGGTAGAATGGCAACATGCTCAGAATAAGTGTGGACAGGAGCTGCACTAGAACAAACATAACATATTGAGATATCTATGGTCAACATTTCCCCTCATGTCATAATAGCTCACTGGATTATGTGCTTCAGGAGTATTCTGCTCTAGAGTCCTCTCTGGCTTTTCGTGCACTCAGAGATTCTTACCTATCGATGGTTCTAAGTCTTTGCATCCTCACCATGGGACAAGTCATTCCTAGGTGTCATCTACAAACTTTGTGGTCACTACCACTTTCCACAACTTCCCTTTTCCCACATCCTCAGCACATCATCTAGTAGTTACTCACTAATGGAATCCATAACTTAGTAATGAATTCCACATCTGAATCAAGCTCTGACACTGGCACTTTCAGGGTGCTTTGGACCATGCCTTTTACCCTGAGACTTTTTGCAGAAAGAAGATGGAGACATTTGGGGTCAAGGTTGCCTCTTTTCTCTCCTGTTATCTTAGGATTTTTCTAGAAATCTATGAAAAAACAGATGTGCTCAGGCAGCTGTACCTCATGCTTTATTAGGGAAGCTGTTATGTGAATCAGCTTGCAGAACAGGAGTTTTCTTGATGCATGTTCAGAAGTAGGAGTCAGTTGCCTGGAATCCTTAATAAGGCTGGAGCAGGGTAGGGGTGAGGGGTGAAATGAGCCAGGCACACCTAGTGCAGGTGATTCCAATTTGTAAGTTGGAAGGGTAACAACGGACTTAATTGTCCCAACATTCGCTCTCAGACATTATCCTTCACTCTCAAGCTCGGGGAACATCTCTTTGGCTTTGTTTTTATAGCTGATTAAAGGTGTTATTTAAAAGGAGCCGATGATACAGCTGTCAAACAGGAGCTAGAGATAGGGACAAAGGCACCAGAATTCATGGTTAACTTTGTACCTGTCACTGGACTCAAGAAGATAACCAAGTGTATTTTTAATAGGCCTGATGGATTATTCTGGCAAGCCTGTGTGTGTACCTCCCCCATCTCTCTCTCTCTCTCTCTCTCTCTCTCTCTCTCTCTCTCTCTCTCTCTCTCTCTCTCTCTCTCTCTCTCTCTGTGTGTGTGTATGTGTGTGACCTTTAGGTCTATATGGCACCTTTAGGACCACGTCATAGTGAAAAGTTCTGGCCTTATGCAGTCACTGCCATCTCTTTCTTCATAGGAAGAGTGGTGGAAGGCATTTCCATCATGATTTTCTTCAGTGCACTACCGACCAATGACAAAGGACCCTCAGGAAGATGGATGGAGCCGAGGTAACTGGGTTCTGGCATGCATTGATTAGGAGAGCTATTCAGATGGAGGATTCAGAGGGTGGGTGCCTGTCGAAATCAACCCAGAGAGCCAGAGTGATGGGGACATTTAAAGAGCAGCGGGTGTGAGTCAGGGTACTCACGTGAACTGCATGCTGAGCAGGAGTATGTGTGCATATGTTCAGGGGTGTAAATAATTTCTAATTAGTAACTTAACTTTGGGAGGAGAGTTCTGTGTAAGAATGCAAACACTGGCATTCCTTTTAATGAATGGAGCCGGGGGGAAGCTCGAAGCTGGAAAAAGGAAGAATCAACTGTGCCCAAACAAAAGGAAGAACCCCTGAAAATGATCCTAGAATCTTTAAAATTGGAAAAGAAGATTAATCCATCTCTTGTCCACCCTTCTATCTCCAAGCAGTTGAAGGGCAAAGGGCTAAAGCCCAACAGAAGTCAAGGGAGATAAGCTTCAGAGGCGGGTGCTAATGAATTCTTTGTCAAGGCCATTGCTCAGCAGAGAGGAAGACTAAACACCCATTCTGAGAAGCCAGTCTGCTCTGAAACTAGCTGTTGCCCTTAGCTGTATTTTCTTGGTAATTTTATTCACCCTGTCAAGGTACAGATGCAGCCATGAAGCTGCGTGGGCAAATCCACAAACTTTCAGGTTCCATGCCAAAGTTTCAGTTGTGAAAGGTGTAGGTGTCAGCCTATAAACATTCACAAGGAAAGTACATCGCTGCTGAACAGTTGCTTTCTAGTTCTTTGGTAATGCACTTCCTTAATTATCCAGATATAAGTTTTATAGCTAATATGTACATGTTTCATCTGAGTGCCTATTCTTCCTTTCTTACATGCATGGATGTGTGTGTGTGTGTGTGTGTGTGTGTACATACATATATAAATAAACATACGGATATTTACTTACATAGGGAGATATTTACTTGTTTTATATATATATATATCAGTAGAGTACACACACACACACACACACACACACACACACACACATATATATATCAGTAGAGTACACATGAATACATACACACATACAACCAAAATTTAATAGTCTAACATTCCTACCCAGGAGTGATTTCACAGACAGGAAGGATGTGGACTGGAATTTAGAGGATGGCAGGATTGGCCAATTTTGAGAGCAAGTGATTCTCCCTTCCTTATCTCACAGCTGGGCTATTTTTTGTTGAAAACATAAGATTTCCCTTTCCTTGTCCCTCAGTTTTCATTCTCCAGAGGACAGGCATGAAGACATGGGGCTGGCTTTCCCTGAGAAAACTTCTCCCCTCTGATTGCTTCTTCTCTGGATAGAGTGCTTTAATGGCCATTTTGATCACAAAGGCTTTCTTCCATTTGTGGGTCTCTTCCAGGGAGCATGGGAGGATTGTGGCTAAATCTCAGCCATTTGTGTACCATGTAAGGAAAGCAACCAACCAATCCTGGCTCAGCTCTTTGTCACATTTGCATTTATACAATGCCTTGTATGTCAAAGATGGTTGTCATCATCTCAGTCCTTCTAATTCTAAAGTCTTGTCTAATGATGTCGTCACACTAGTCTCTATCAGTTGGCCCTCTGTGCATTTATACCCTTTCTCCATCTTCCTTTCATTACTCTGATAATCCTGTCTACCTTTTGACAGTCAGTTTTTTCCCCTTACTCTGAGATATAGTCCTGATTCCTGCCCCCATCACTATTGTTTTTCTTTCCTTTGTCCCCCTACAGTGGTGGGTATAGAGGATTGAAGCCTTCTTTCTGTCAGGCCAGGAGTATTATCTTCTCAGTGTTATACCTCTTCTTGTTCTGTGCTTGACCTAGAAGATTCTGTCTCCATAGCTGGGGATGCATATTTCCTTTGGGGTGCCCAGCCCATGTCTTTTTATGCATCTTCAGCATGTTTGTTTTTCAAAGGCAACAGGGGAAGAGAACCATATATGATCCAGAATTTGCCTTGGGGAAAAATGCAATAATACCATTTTGAAAAAAGATAAGTAGGGTGAAGGAGCTTATTTAACAATAAAGTTCTCGGATACATCTCAGCACTGAGAAAATCCAGCTCACTTCCTGTCCTCCCTCCTTTCCTTAAAATGAGGATGTCTCTAAAGTCCCTATCCCAGGCTATGCCAGGCCTGTAGCTAAATGGGCAATTCTCAGAATAGTTCTCACCATGTCTGTCATTTCTGCCTGTCTATCTAGTCCTCCACTCCTACCTTGCTTCTTTGTACTTCCTTTCTCCTTGTCTTCCCCTGTCTTAAGTGTTTTTCCACTTTTATCCTCAAATTAGGGGACTTTGAACAAGGAAGGACATTCAAATCAGGTATGTGCCAGTGGAGGGTATCTCCTCATTTTCCAGCTTGGCTTCCCTGCCACCTCCAAACTGGCCTCACACCATCCCTCAAGGGCTTTCTGCTCACCTGGGGTAGAGCATGGATCTCACTGCAGTCAGATGAGACAGGATGGTGCAGCCTTGCTTCACTGAGCCACTTCTGAAATCAGGTGTTCACTTAGCACAATTATCTCATTAGGTGAAGTTAATGTTACTGTGGTTTTACATACCTTTTCACAATTGATTTTTTTGGCAGAGAAGAATTCCACTGTTGTGGAGTTCTACATATTATGTTTGCATACACATTACATTTTTAGCACATCGATTGCTGGCCAGGGAGGTATATATGAGAATGGCTTTGTTACCAAACCCACAGCTAGATCGGTGAGTTGGGACATTTTTTGAGGATGGAGTTAGAGAGCATGCAGGTTGGGAATTTTTCTCTCAGTTTCTCTCCCTGAATCATACAGGAGGATTCCCCAGTTTAGAAGCCCTGCTTTAAAGAAGAGGCCAGGGAGCTACAGACTGTGGTCCTAAACTCTGGATGCTGCCTGCATCCGTCATCAAGTACCAGAGTGCTGTTTCTTCTAGTATGCTGTAGAGTTGACTTTCCTAGGTAGCTCTTTTGGTTGTTATGAGTAGGATTTCCCATGGAGGGAAACACCCACTCACAGGGCCTGCCACAGACTAGCATGCCACAGACTAGCATGCCGCAGACTGAAGGTTTTAGGACTAAGGACTTTGCATCTCCTACTGTTCTCTTTGCTCTCCCTGGATTGCATGATGCCCACCTCCCTTGAGGAGAGCCATTTGAATCTCTCTCTATCTCTCTTTGTTTTTTTAGAGACAGGGTTTCTCTAGGTAGCCCTGGCTGTCTTGGAACTCACTCTGTAGACCAGGCTGGACTCGAACTCAGAAATCTGCCTACCTCTACCTCCCAAGTGTTGAGATTAAAGGTATGCACCATCACCACCCGGGGTTGTTTTCTTTCTTTCTTTCTTTCTTTCTTTCTTTCTTTCTTTCTTTCTTTCTTTCTTTCTTTCTTTCTTTCTTTCTTTCTTTCTTTCTTTCTTTCTTTCTTTCTTTCTTTCTTTCTTTCATCTGAATTTCTCAGTCATCCAATTCACATAGACAGTCACTTCCAGAACTTCAGTAGTCATGCTTCATCCTTGTCAACTTGCCATACATTAGTAACCATGAAAAAAAATCTTGGCTTGCCTCAGGCTAGATAACAATCCATTCACCAAGGAAAGTCAGTAGCTGAGATTGGTATCAAGTGATAAAGGTATATAGGGCCAGCAAGATGGGCTCAGGGGCTAAAGTGATGGTTTCCTAAGCCTGACAACTTGAGTTTGATTCCTGTAACCTATGTGAAGATGGGAGAAGAGAATCAATTCCACAAATTTGTTCTGTGTCCTCCACATGGGTACCCTTACATGCACATCTTACACATGGATGCACACACTATTAAAAATAGAAATTTGAAAACAGTTGGTCATTTGACCCTTTGAGACAGGTGCATAATGCCAGATGCCAAGGTTTATGATATAGCTTATGGGAATAGAAAATATGAGGTCTATTAATGAAACCTACCTCTAGCTTGCAACTGTAGTCTATTCATTTATGGATGCCAGGAATGAAGCCGGTGTCTCTTGACCTCCCCCATGCAGTCAGAGTGAGCATTGCAAGGAGTCCCCTTTCTTGATTCTCTCTGTGGGTTATGTCACGCTCCAGGATATGGCTGTTTAAAGTTCTTGGCCAGGACCCAGTGCCATCTTGCTAATGGTCTCTTGACTGTGGCCAGACTGCCTCGTATTTTCCGGAGAGCTGGAGAAAGAAAGGCCGAGCAGATTCTCCCTCGCCCCCAACTAATAAAGCATTTGTAGACACACAGAGAGATATTAAGCTAGGAGGGGGTGAAAAGGGGGCCACTTTGAAAAGCCTTTAGAAAGCCTCCTCTCCCATCTGTTCAATTCGTGGGAAGGCTCTGTTTTCCGTACTTAAAGGTTTTGTAAATTCATTACCAACAAGTAAAATGTACAAAGCATACACAGAGACATCGAGGTCTGATTCACCATCTGCTGGGGAGTTGCATCCTTACAAACAGTGCAGTTCCAGTTCCTGTCAGTAAGAGGAGTGAGTATACGCCATCCAGGACCCAGAGTTACCAATGAGGGGAGGGGCCTCTTTCTCATTTTCTTATTGCATATGGATAGTATTCATGGATCTTGGGTCTTCTCCCATTTAAACCCAGTGGACCTGAAGAATGCCTATGGGTTACCATATAGAACACTGAATTAGTTCTCCCAGACCCTGGGAGGAGTCAGAGACGGAGATGGAGTTTAATTTACAAACTATTGCTATTGGTGTGTGTGTGTGTGTGTGTGTGTGTGTGTGTGTGTGTGTGTGTGACATCATTTTTCATCATTTTTTTCTTTCTGAAGAACTCTGTTTCTGTCCCCAACATACTCTTCAGGCCTCTCTTTAATGGACCCAGAGGAGTTCATTCAAATCTGGCTCCTGGGAGAGGTATTAATGTGGTAAGTCTGAATAACTCCACAATTAAAAGATCTCTGACTCTATGCTTTTTCTGTTTTCTTTTTCCCCCAGTAATACCAATGTGACCAGTTGACTCCACTGTTGACTCCAAAGGCTCTGCTGTCCTCTGAGGGCTTCTTGGGGGAGAAAAGGAAAGGCTGTGTCCATCTCTGCTTTTGTGTCTCAGATCCTGTACCCTGAAATAAGCTCAAGCTGTGACCTTACAGCTGGCGTTCAGTTACCCCTGCCGTTGTCCACAGGCCTCTGTTTCCTTCATAGGCTCCTATGTGGAACATGCAGTCCCCAGCTCACCTCACTATTTTAGGTGTTTACAAAACCTCTAGGAGGCCAGGCTTCCCTGGAGGAAAGGGGAAGGGGAAGGGGAAGGGGAAGGGCTTGAATCTTATCACTCATGCCTGTTTCTATTTCAAGCTCTCTGTTTCCTGATTAACTGACCTATGAGCAAGTCACCTTGTGCCTCTATAAATGTGGGCAAAAGTTTCTTCCAGGTGGCATGTTTCCATATTGTGAGACTATGAGCTAAACTCAGTCCTTCCTTTTCTAAGTAGCTTTAGTCAGGTATAGTGACATATATCAGCCAAGGGACATTTTATTCATTCAGCATTGAGTTGTTGATTGTGATGCCAGGCATGTTCCTAAATGCTGGTACGATATACTGGGCAAGACCTCTATGAGAGAACTTATTCTGCAAAGGAAAGGATTTAGACAAAACATCCAGATTCCAACAAATACTTAGATAACGTTAGGCAACCAAATAGCCATTAGGGTGAAGGTATGCGTAGCTTGGTAATGTGGAGCTTGAGATGGAGAATCTAGGGGAATCTCCCTGAGGGATGCTTCTTAGCAGAGACCTGCATAGGACAAAAGAGTCAATGTCCTAGTGGTCTGTTAAAGAAAGAGTCAGGCAGAGACAACAGAAAGCACAAAAGCCCTGAGACAGGGATGTCTTTCCATGTACTAGACTGGAAAGCAGTTCAGGTGAATGACTGGTAGAATGACATCTAGATACTTTAGAGGGAGTCATGGGCCATAGCACCAGGGCATGAGGCAGGGATGAAAAGCTTATACTCTGTACTAAGGGTGGTGGTGAGGATCTCTAAGGTTTTAGGCAAGGCAGTAATGTGACATCTAAACAGTATTGTGTGTGTGTGTGTGTGTGTGTGTGTGTGTGTGTGTGTGTGTGTTTGGTGGCTTATGCTATGGAGCACATGTAGACGACAACTGATGGGAGCCTCTTCATTCTCCAGAATCAGACAATAAACTCAGGTAGTCAAGCTTGCCTTTGTGACTGATCAGTGCACTTACATACAGAGCTATCTCATTGGCAATGACATATTTTTAAAGGATACATTTTTGCTGTTGCAAAGAAGTTAATTAGAAGGGAGATTTAGATTTCAAGGCTAGCAGTAGCAATGGTTAAGGGGTAGTATCCTGGTAGGGGGTATGCCTATAAGAAATTGCAGTAGGACTTGCAGATACAAGTCCTTTCTCTGACAAAGAAAGGATCACCAATCATAACCAGTAAGACACAATATCACATACCTGTGTCTATAATCCAGCACTTGAGAAGTGGAGGCAGGGGAATCAGGAGTTCAAGATCATCTCTGTTATATATTGAATTTAAGGCCAGCCTGTACTACATGAGTATCTGTGTACAAAACAAATTAGGAATGACCACAACAGATACCTTAACTGTGAACCTTAATATCCTTTCTATAAAATATGTACTTCGTGAGTATTTACTAACATCAACAATTATGTGATTGGATGTAAGCTTGTCCTGCTGATTGCAAATAAGCAAACAAATACAAGAGGACCAACCTACCAACAAAGCCAAAACAGATACATTTGAACACATAGCCGTGAGTTCCTAGGAGAATGATGTGGTATAAACCCGTGTGTACCTATACTCTGTTCTGCTAATCTTTTGTATGTGCAGCAGCGGGATTCTGCACAGCCTTTCCCACCTCCTCCTCTAGAAAACTTGTGAATGCTCAAGAACTTCCTCCCCCAACTGGCCTGCTATCATGTGGCCACTTGCCACTTGTCTAAGAAATCTTAAGGACTAAGGTCTGGCTTTAAATTCTCAATGCCTGGTAGTTTCTATTTTGCAGCAGATCCTCATGAATTTTTATTGGCTAGTCTGAGGAGGCCATTTGTCCCTGTTTACTACTCTCCCATCTCTTGTCTTTGTTCTCTCACTGAGAATGAAGCATCCTACCCTATGCTCTGCTTTCTGTCCCTTCTGCCTGGCCAGATGCTATCATACTTTGTGACTCAGCTCAAGAGTCCCTGGTTTGTTAAGCATCCTAGCTCATACTCTGGCCTCTCTTTCCAAACCTGTTTACCCTTCACTACTCCATGGAAAGAGATCAATAGTGAGCTTGACACCACATCTTAGAGAGATCTTAGTGCAAGTGTTCCCTTGTGTGATTATATGTGGGAACTTGACTGGTAGATAGTCACATCTGCTTACCCATACAATATATCCTCTCAGTGATAATGGTGGTTCACTGTGACCAGACAGACTTTATTCTGAGAACCTGCATTTCTTCTGAGAGTCCAGAGTTGTGCCATATGTTAAGTAGAAGGTGCCTATCTGACCTACCCCAATGGAAACCTTGCTATTTTGTTTCTGACTGTTAAGGCAGACAGACACATCACACACATGTTGCTAAAGAAAGGAGAACATATGAAATTAGCCTATCATTTTCTTCAGACACTGCCTGTGTCTTTCCCCTATGATCCATTTGTGTGTTCTACATCATCAGAGTAAATATTAGCTATGGGCATGAATGTACACTGAGTCCACTGAATATTTGGAATGAATATTCTAGTATTCTTGGGACCCTTCAACATTTGCTATTGGAGCAATTAGGATTATTGCTTCACATCCCTAGTAGCTGTCATTTACTATCTTGTTCACCTGTGTTTTTCAGTAAGCCTTTTGCTCCTGAAAAATCTCAAAAGCAGAATTATGTCCTATGCATGTGTGTGTGTGTGTGTGTGTGTATCCCCTATAGCATTTACTGTACAGATCTGAATAGCTAGAAGAAATTTGAGAGGTACCTGATAGGGCGATACATGACTAAATGAAGGAAATGTCAAAACCACTAGTGGTCCAGGTAGTGACCCCACACCATACTGTGGGTAAAGGAACTGAGATACTTTAATGCTATTAGTGATGTCTTGTCTCCTGGGGCAAGAGGGCTAAATTGATTAGGCTGCAGTTGAGTTTCCTACCCTCATGAGGTAGACCAGAAACCTTTTCTAAAACCCCAGGAGCTAGAGACCTTTGTGCGTAACAGTAGGAGGGAACACTCTGAAGCTTTCAGAGCTGGTTGGAAGTGTGTGTCTGCAAGCCAGGGACTTTCACTCTCCATGCTGTACTTTGTGCTAGGGGACAAGTGCACAAGTATCTCTAGATCTGGGCATGAAAAGTACAGGGGTGTGGCTACATGTGCCTATGTACTTAGGCACATCTCAGTATTCTAAAATGGCACAGCTGGGTATATATACTTTTATGTGCATGGGCAGCCATATTTCCCACTTACTTGTGCAGGATTATGTGAATTTGTGTGGTTGCCAAGCATAATTCTGAGTTCATGCATTTGCAATGTGTAGGCATGTATGCTTTCAATCGTTCTTGCAAGCTAGAGCAAGCCTGTGTATACATGTGAACATGCATACTGATCTCTGCTTATCTACTCCATGCTGAGCCCAGACTCCTGCTTTAATCACATCTGCAGCTGAGCAACTGCAGTAACTGCTGGGGCCTCCTAACACTATCAGGATTGCTTTAGCCCTTTCAGGATTACCAGGGCTCAATGTAGTTTAAATATATCTCCAGTCCTAATCCCTAAACAAAGATGCAATGATTTTTGCTAAATATGGAGGATTATTTATTAAGATAAAGTCAAAGCTACTAGAAGCCACATCTGGTGAAATACTGTCACGGAAGAAGAATCATACCTATCTCCATGGGGAAAGGGGTCAGGCAGAAAGGCCACTCTGTGAGGTGACAGCAGTGCCTATAAACATAGTATGGAGTCAGGAAGAGAATGTCTAGCCTTCTGCACTAGCTAGAGTAAGGCACAGGGCTTGAAAGAGAGCAAGGTCCAAGGGCTAGACTTGAAGTGATGATTCTCTGCGAAGGTACAAAGTAAATGTAAGTCACTCCTCCTCTTAAGGAACCCCATTAAGCACTGGGAAGTAGGTGGGCTATTGCCAGCTCAGAGAATACTGTGGGACACTGTTCTGTAGGACTGTGCCAGGAGGCATATCTAACATGCTAAATATATGCAATAGGATTTTAAAATCACCTAAAAGTCTTTACTAGTGAGGTTGGTGGTCCTACATAACTAAGAAGTACACCCCCAGAGCATGAGAGGAAAAAGAATGCATATGAGCAAGGCCTTGGCCACACTAGGACCAGAGGCCAGATTGAGGAAGCTCAGAGCAGGCATCCCTTCTCCTCCTCAGACAGATTATCTGCTGCTCACAGTGGGGATGCTTTCCAACTCTCTCTCTCTCTCTCTCTCTCTCTCTCTCTCTCTCTCTCTCTCTCTCTCACACACACACACACACACACACAAAGTTTGGGTTTGAAATCTGGGGAAGGAGCTAGAGGCTACAGAACTATGGCTTTGAGGCTGAGCTTGGGGAGTAGCAAGTTCATTGTGCTCCACCCTCTTCCGCCTAACGAGGAGGAAGCACTACTATTTTAAAGCCCATTGAATGGGATACATTTTCAGTCATTATTCAGAAAGACTTTGTATATAACCTGTCCTTTTTAATATAGAAAAATATACCTAAAATACTTTTAGAACTAACCAGTGTGCCAAGTTGTGCAATAAAAGATCTATTTAATATACAATAGTATTTCTATTAGCAAATACCCATTAGAATGGAAACATTAAAAATACTATTTAATATCAAATAGCCAAAATCATTCTTCCTCTCTTCTCTTTCTCTCTTTTCCTACTCTGTCTTCCTCCATCCCTCCCTTCCTCTCTTCCTTTCCTTCTTTTCCCTTCCCTCCTTCCCTTTCTCCCTCCCTCTCTCCTTCCCTCCCTCTTTTCCTATTTGAGGTATTTAATCTTCTTTTCATAGATGAAATAAGTACTGTGCATCTGAATTACTTCCTTAGGTCACTTTGACTTTCATTTTGTAATGTTTCACAAAGTTCCCAATTTAGCCTTGAACTTACTTTGTTCCCAGGAAGGACCTTGAACTGTCAATCCTCCTGCTTCAGCCTCGTATGTAGCTAGGATTACAAGCCTGGCTTGACAAATCATTTTTCTCATATTAAAAACTGTAAACTATTGGACAGAAATTGAATATGTTCTAAAGAAATAGAGAGATACACCATGTTCACAAATTGATGGATCAATATGTTCAGATGTTGTGTCTCCTCAAATTGATCTTTAGATGCACTACAATTCCAATTAAAAAACAAAAAAGTTTCTGTATAGAAATTGACAAGTTTGTTTAAAGTTCAAGAGAAATGCAATAATTCAAACTTCTGAAGAAAAGTTAAAGAGCTAACACTTTCTGACTTCAAGACTTATCGTGAAGGTACACCAAATAGAGATGGACAGAAAATTGACCTTGATAGTATACAGTGTTTAGCAATAGATTCACATAAGAAGGATTACTGGTTGTTTTTATTTTTTTAAAAAAGGAACAAAGGCCATTCCTGAAGGAAGAACCTTGTCTAATAGCAATGCTAGAATAATTGGTCACATCTATGTAAGAAGCAAAGCTTGGTTGAAACTTTCTCATGCTATTAAAATGTTAAGATAAAAATGGCTTGTCCTTTTAAGCATAAACTCTAAACTTGTTGAATATATTGAAAATCTTTGTGATTTATTGTCAAGTAATGCTTTTTTGAGTATAACAATTCTTCAGTTAATAAAATAATAATGGGTAAAATGGATTGTTGTTTTTTTTTAAACAAAAATCTCAATTCTTTGATTTTACTAACAAAGACTAGGGATCCAGATGCTGAGGTGAAAGCCTGCTAGCTCAGAGAGGCAGAGAAAGCATCCAGATGGCCTTTCTCCTCTAAATGTCCTGAAAGTCTATGTCCTAAATGAAAGCCCCTCTCTCACATCATCCCAGAGAAACCTCCTTCAAACTGAATGCCCTCCTCCTACTTCCTATGCATCTCTATGTCTGTTCCCCTGACATCCTCTTACTCTCTGCTTTTTTCTTGATAACCCATGTTTACTGCCTGTCAATGGGTTGCTTGATCTGCCTCTTGACCTATGGTTGACTTCATTTATTTCTATTTACAATATTCAAGCAGGAAGCTCTTGGACTAAAGGTATGTGCTAAGGCTGAGCCACACCACTGCTTAAAAACTGGCTTTTCTAATAAATAACACAGGATTCACAATACGATCAAATATCCTGCAACAATGGATTTTGTCAAAATCTTATAAAAATACTTTTGATAATTAAAGAGTACATTGATATAGTAGAAAAATTACAGAAACATGGGGAAAATTTGTAACATATACACATAATAAAGAATGTGTTTGGAATATATTAAAAAACTCTCTAAACTTAGTAGTAAGGAATAAGCAAATCTTAAAAATAACAAGAGACTTGAACAGACACTATATGAAAAGAATGTACAGACAACTATAAAAGCATATGAGAAGATTCTGAGCCACTCTAATCACTCTTCATATGCAAATTAAAAACACAGAAATAGGCCACTACATAAGCATCATACCAACCATAAGTTAAAATATTGAAATGCTGCTACATATACACTGAAACAGCTAAAACCCTGTTTTACTACTATGGGATTTTAAAGACCCCCCATATTACTACTTCTGAGGATGATATAGAGCAAAGAAGACTCTTGGCTTACTAGCTGATGGAAATGTACTTGGTAGAATATGTTTGAAAACCATGTAGAAAGGTTTTACAGACTAGACATACACATGACATATGATCCAACCATTTTATTTCTAGATATTAATCCACAAGACAGGAAAGCATAAATCCATACAAACACTAATGCACAAGTTCTTCCAAAAACATTATTTATAATTGCATCGAAATTGGCAGCTATCTAAACATTCACCAGAAGACAGAGGTATAATCCATAAATGGTCTATCCTGGAGTAGAATATTACTCACCTACAAAATAAGTGGATTGCTGAATTATATAAGTATATGCGAACTTTAAAATTACTTCATGAAAATGAGTCATATCAAAAATATGGTTGTAGCAATAGGAAATATGGAGCCTGAAATGGCCACTTCCTATAGCCAGGAAGGACACTCAGTGGAAGGATAAGGACACCAAGTCACCCTTAAAAACTTCAACCCAGAATGTATCCTGCCTACAAGATGTACAGGGACAAAGATAGAACAGAGACTGAGGGAATGGCCAACCAGTGACTGGCCCAACTCGAGATACATTGGCAAGGACCAATCCCTAACACTATTAATGCTATTCTGTTAGGCTTGCAGACAGGATTCTAGTATAACTGTCCTCAGAGAAGCTCCACCTAGCAGCCTATGGAAACAGATGCAGAGACCCATAGCAAAGCATTAGATAGAGATCTGGAAGTCTTATGGAAGAGTTGGGGGAAGGATTGAGGAACCCAAGAAGGATAGGGACTCCACAAGAAGAGTCATCTAACATGGACCCTTGTGGGATCCCATAGTCTGCACTGCCAACCAAAGAGCAAGTATGAACTAGACCTAAGCCCCACCCCATTATGTATCATATGTACAGCTTGGTCTTCATACAGGCACCCCAACAACTAGAGCTTGGGCTGTCTCTGACTCTGTTGCCTGCCTGTGGATCCCATTTCCCTAACTGGGCCACCTGATCTGGATTCAGTGTAAAAAGATGCACCTAGTCCTGGAATGGCTTCATGTGCCAGGGTGGGTTGATACCTAGAGAGAGGGTACCTCCTCCTTTTCAGAGGAGAAGGGGAGGGGCATATAGAGAAGGAGTGTGAAAAGGGAAGGGAATGGGAAGAGAAGGGGTCTGTGATTGTGAAAGTGAATAAATAAATAAGAATAAAATATTAATTAGAATCCAAAAATGACTGTAAAATAGAACTGTACAGTCAAATCTAAAAGGGGCAAAATTTTGTAATTTGAAGGAAACTTGATGAAACTGGAGATCACTATGTTACACAAATTAAACTTTAAAAGATAATTAAGTTAAAAAGACATATTTTGCATGTTTCTATTCATGAATGAAATTTGGGGGTCACAAAATCATGAGAGTAAAAGAAATGCTATGAAAGAGAAATGGGACCAGAAAGGACAATAGATAAAATAAAGGGGAGTAACTATGACCCATGGATAGAGCATGCATCAAAAATTTACACCAAGACCTATTTTGGACATTAATAGACACCAATGAAATGATCAGAAAATAAAAAGCAAAGAATGCATTTTTTGTGGGCAGTGGTCTGGCTCAGAGAAAATGAAGAGAAACAAGAAGAAAAAGGTGGCATATGGAACCTCCATGGATTATGGCAGCTATAATTGTGGTGACAGTTTCATTGGTGTAATGTACACAAATATTAATAGATTATTATCTTAAATATGTACAATTTATTGTTTCTCAGTTATTCTTAATGAAACTGTCAAATAAATTAAGAATAAGAAAAAGGATAGATTTTGATTAATTAATAGCATAGGCAGGAGGCTAATTATAATGGGCATCTAGAGAGATACTCGATGTGAGGAAATTCATGCTTGTTGATTCACTCCACATGATATTTATACAATAAGTGGATGCTAAAATGTCATTAATCTGTATTGTAAAGAAGATTCATGTGTAGTACATAAATTGAACCTCTGTAGAATGGGAGAATGGATTCAACCAACAAGATTTAAGAAACCAGGATAATTGGCAGTTCTGAGACGGATTAGAGGGAAAAAATGAGGATTCTTGAAAATAATTGGTGAATCATCTTAATTGAAAAAAATTTAATAGTTGTCTGAAATAATCCCCTAGCTTTCTCTATCTTCTGTGTTACTCTGAAGGTAGACACAGGAAAACATAAAAAAGCCAAAAATAAAGCCATGTATTCCCAATGGAAAGACATCACCACATTTTCATGAGTTCTTTCCTGCTCCATGAGAAAGCCACATATCACTAAAAAAAAATGACTGTGGATGATGCTTCACCAATCCAAACAAAACCCTGAAATACCAGAATCACTGAGGTTAAGCCTGCTCCCAATATTTACTACAACAGAAACATCTAGACACCAAAGCCATCCAGATGGTTAAAGGCACTCAAAAGAATACAATCAACAAAAGCTAGGACAACATATCACCTTTAGAGCATAGTTATCCTATTACAGCAAGTGCCGGATGTCCTAACAATAAAGCAATAAAGAAAACAAAAACTAGGGGAATTTTGGATATGTGAAACTTAAGGAAGAAAACAGGAACAACAGATTAAGCATCACCAACAGAATACAGGAGAAGGAAGACTGACTCTCAGGCATAGAAGATACTATTGAAGAAACTGATACATCAGTCAAAGAAAATGATAAATCTAAAAAATTCTTGACACAAAACATCCAGGAAATCTGGGATGGCACGAAGAGGCCTAACCTAAAAATAAGAGAAATAGATGAAGATGAAGATTCCCAGCTCCAAGGCTCAGAAAATGTTTTTAACAAAATCATAGAAGAAAAATTTTCCAACATAAAGAAAGTGATACATATAAATATACGAGAAGCTTATAGAACACCAATTAAACTGGACCAAAAAAAATCCTCTCACCACAGAATAATCAAAAAATGTGCAGAACAAAGAAAGAATATTAAAAGCAGCAAGGGAAAAGAACAGGTAACGTACAAAGGTAGACCTATCATAATTACACTCTACTTCTCAGCAAAGACTCTAAAAGCTTGAAGGGCCTGGGTAGATATCTTGCAACCTTTAAAAATCCACAGATGCCAATATAGACTACTATACCTAGCAAAATTCTCAGTCATCATTGATGGAGAAAACAAGATATATCAAAGCAAATCCAAATTCAAACAATGTCTATCAACAAATCCTGACCTACAGAAAATATTAGAAAGAAAACTCCAATTCAAGGATAAGTAAACACAGGAAATAAGTAATTCCAAATTATCAAAAACAAGAGAAGCACACACATACACACATACACACACACACTAATACTACCAACACCAAAATAACAGGAAATAACAATCACTAGTAACTGTTATCTCTCAATATCAATAGACTCAGTTACCCCAATGAAAAGACATTGGCTAATAGAATGGAGTGAAAACAGGGCCCATAATTCTGCTGCATATAAGAAACATACCCTGACAATAAAGTCAGATATGACCACAGAGTAAAAGACTAGAAAAAAGTTTTCCAAGCAGAAAGTTTTCCAAGCAAACAGCCCCAAGAATCACGCTGGAGCAGCCATTATAATATCTAATAAAATAGACTTTCAAGAAAAATTAATCAAATGAGAGTGAGAAGGACACCTTATACCAAGTTGGTAGAAAAATCTACTAAGATGAGATCTCAATTCTGAACATATATTCTCCAAACACAAGGGAATCCACATTTGTATAAGAAGCATTGTTAAAGCTTAAGTCGCATGTTGAGCCCTGCATGTTAATAGTGGGAGACTTTAACACCCCACTCTCACCAATTAATAGGTAATCCAGACAAAAACTAAGTAAAGAAATAATAGAAATAACAGAAATTATGAATAAAATGGAACTAATAGACATCTATAGAATATGTCACCCAAACACAAAAGAATATACTTTCTCAGCACCTCATGGGTTCTTCTCCAAACTGATCACATAGTCACAAAGGAAGCCTCAAAATATGCAAAAATTGAAATAACACCATAATTGTCGGTCTTATCCGACCATTATGAATTAAAGCTGGACTTCAACAACAACAGAAACTTCATAAAGCCTATACACTCATGAAAATTGAGCAACTCTCTACTCAATGAGCTCTGGGTCAGGGAAGAAATAAAGAAAGAAATTAAAAACTTTACAGAATTCAATGAAAATGAAGGCACAACATATCCAAACTTATGGGACACAATGAAAGCAGTGCTAAAGAGGAAAGTTCATAGCAGCAAGTGCCTCCATAAAGAAATTTGAAAGCTCTCATACTAGCAAATTAAAAATACACTTTAAAACTATAGAAAAAAGAAGCAAGCATACCTAACAGGAGTAGAAGTCAGGAAATAATCAAAATTAGGGCTGATCTCATACAAAGAAAACAATGCAAAGAATCAAGGAATCCAAGAGCTAGTTCTTTAAGAAAATCAAGAAAATAGACACATTTAGCCAAACTAACAAAAAGATAAAAAGACAGTACCCAAATAAACAAAATCAGAAATGAAGAGGGTGACATAACAGACACTGAGGAACTTCAAAGAAACATTAGATTTTACTTCAAAGCCCTGTAATCCACAAAATTGGAAAATTGTAATGGTTGATTTTCTAGACAGATACTACTTATCAAAGTTAAATCAAGATTAGGTAAATTATTTGAACAGCCCCATAAGCCCTAAATAAATAGAAGCAGTCATTAAAAGTCTCCCAGGCATGAAAAGCCCAGGACCTGTTGAGTTTCATGCATAATTCTTCAAGACTTTGAAAGAAGAGCTAATACCAATACTCCTCAAATGATCCCACAAAATAGAAACAGAAGGAACACAGTCAAACTCATTCTATGATGCCACAATCACTCAGATACCTAAACCATTAAAACATTCAACAAAGAGAACTTTAGATAGACTTCTTTTATGAATATTGATGCAAAAATACTCAATAAAATACATGTGAAACTAAATCCAGGATCTGAATCCAGAAACTGAATCCAGCAAAGACATAATTGATGATGATTAAGTAGATTTCATTCCAGGGATACAGGGATGGTTCAATATCAAAAAAGTTATCAATATAATCTACTATATAAACAAATTGAAAGAATAAAATCACAAGATCATTCACGTTTGATGCTGAAAAAGCCTTTGACAAAATCAAACATCACTTCAATTTTCAAAGTGTCAGAGACATCAGAAGTATATGGTACATACTTAAATATAATCAAAACAACACACAGAAAGTCAATAGCCAATATCAAGCAAAATGTAGAGAAACTTTAAGGAATTCCACTAAAATCAGGGCGAAGACAGAGATGCTCACTCTCTTTCTATAAGAAATGTAGGAATGGAGGTTGGAACAGAGACTGAGGGGGAATAGCCAATCAATAACCAGTCCAACTTGAGACCCATCCCATGGGCAATTTATGACACTATTATTGATACTGGTATTCTTGTAGACAGAAGTCTAGCATGGCTATCTTCTGAGAGGCTTCAGTCAGCAGCTAACTCAGACAGATGCAGTCACCCACAGCCGAACAATGGACAAAGCTTGGGGACTCTTATGGAAAAATAGGAGGAAGGATGGCCACACCTACAGAGATAAGAACTCTACAGGAAGACCCACAGAGTCAACTAACCTGGACCCTTGGGTCTCTTAGAGACTGAGCTACCAGCTAAAGAATATACATAGGCTGGACCAAGGCCTAC
Source organism: Apodemus sylvaticus (assembly GCF_947179515.1). Classification (NCBI taxonomy): domain Eukaryota; kingdom Metazoa; phylum Chordata; class Mammalia; order Rodentia; family Muridae; genus Apodemus; species Apodemus sylvaticus. Next base: position 56,010,916 of record NC_067479.1, on the reverse strand, counting down.
CGCACAAATGTAGGAGATATACAGCTTGGTCTTCATGTGGATCCAAAACAACTGGTGCTGGGACTATGCCAAAAGCAGTTGCCTCTGAGTGTTATATGTTCTTTTAGCTGGACTGCCTTGTCTGGACTCAGTGGGAAAGGATGTACATAGCTTCCCAGAGACTTGATGTCCTTGGGTAGGGGGACACTCAGAGATACCCCCATCTACTCAGAGGAGAAGAGTAAGGGGGGTGGAAGAAGGATTACAGGAGGGAGTGATGGGCAGTGAACAGGATATAAAGTAAATAAGTTAAGAAAAAGATCCACAAGAGTCAGGAGAGGCTCACCTCCATCTTGGTTTCGGACTCCAGAGAGATCGGACAGACTGAGATCAGCCTGGGCGGCAGCACCACATCTCCAGGTCCTGCAAGAGGCTAGAGGGGCTTCCGGGCGGCCAGCTGGGAGAAGTCGGTGTGCTCCAGTGAATCCAACGGGCCCCAGCGGGAGCCTTCGGGTGTCTGCTTCGGGATCTGAACAGCCTGGGCAGCAGCACCCTGTCTACAGGCAGTGCATGAGGTAAGCTGTGCACCAGAGGCCAACTGGGAAGGGGCAGCTTGCACTGGTGAGTCCAATACTGAAAGGACAAACTAACACCAGTGAGAACTAGATGGCAAAAGGCAAACACAGGAACGTCACTAACAGAAATCAAGGCAATATGGCAACATCTGAACCCAATTCTCCTCTACCAACATGTCCTGGATACCCCATCACACCAGTAAAACAAGATTTGGATTTAAAATCACTGGTCATGATGCTGGTACAGGAACACATGAAGGACATACTTAAAGAAATTCAGGAGAAAATGGATCAAACGTTAGAAGCCCTTGCAAGGGAAACACAAAAATCATTGAAAGAAATCCAGGAGAATACAAAAGCCAACAATGAGGAAACGCAAAAAACACTTAAAGAAATACAGGAGAACTTTGGTCAAAAGGCTGAGGTCATGAAAGAGGAAACACAAAAATCTCTTAAAGAATTACAGGAAAGCACAAACAAGCAAGTGAAGGAGCTAAGCAAAACCATCCAGGATCTAAAATCAGAAGTAGAAACAACTAAGAAAACTCAAAGGGAGACAACTTTGGAGATAGAAAGTCTTGGAAAGAAATGAGGGGACATAGATGCAAATATCAACAACAGAATACAAGAGATAGAAGAAAGAATCTCAGATGCTGAAGATTCCATAGAAACCATGGACTCAACAGTTAAAGAAAATGCAAAATGCAAAAAGCTTGTAACCCAAAATATCCAGGAAATCCAGGACACAATGAGAAGACCAAACCTAAGGATTATAGGCATAGATGAGAGTGAAGATTTACAACTTAAAGGGCCAGCAAATATCTTCAATAAAATTATGGAAGAAAACTTCCCTAACCTAAAGAGAGAGATGCCCATGAATATACAAGAAGCCTACAGAACTCCAAACAGACTGGACCAGAACAGAAATACTTCCAGTCACATAATAATCAAAACACCAAATATTCTAAACAAAGAAAAAATATTAAAGGCAGTAAGAGAAAAAGGCCAAGTAACATATAAAGGAAGACCTATCAGAATCACAGCAGACTTCTCACCTGAGACTATGAAGGCTAGAAGGTCCTGGGCAGATCTCATGCAGACTCTAAGAGAACACAAATGCCAACCAAAACTACTATATCCAGCAAAACTCTCAATCACCGTAGATGGAGAAACTAAGATATTTCATGACAAAACTAAGTTTACCCAATATCTATCCACAAACCCAGCCCTACAAAGGATAATAGGAGGAAAACACCAATACAAGGAGGGAAACTTCACCCTGGAAAAAGCAAGATAGTAACCTTTCATCAAACCCAAAAGAAGTTAACCAATCAAATTTAAAAAATAACGTCAAAAATGATAGGAAGTAACAATCACTATTCCTTAATATCTCTTAACATCAATGGACTTAATGCCCCAATAAAAAGACACAGACTAACTGACTGGATACGCAAACAGGACCCTACATTTTGCTGCTTACAGGAAACACACCTCAGGGTGAAAGACAAACACTACCTTAGAGTAAAAGGCTGGAAGACAATTTTACAAGCAAATGGTTTCAGGAAACAAGCTGGAGTAGCCATTTTAATATCAGATAAAATTGACTTTCAACCCAAAGTCATCAAAAGAGACTCTGAGGGACACTTCTTGCTGGTCAAAGGAAAAATATGACAAGAAGAACTCTCAATCCTGAACATCTATACTCCAAATGCAAGGGCACCCTCTTTCGTAAAAGAAACTTCATTAAAACTCAAAGCACACATTGCACCTAACACAATAATTGTTGGTGACTTCAACACTGCACTTTCCTCAATGGACCGATCAGGAAAACAGAAACTAAACAGGGACACAATGAAACTAATTGAAGCTTTGGACCAATTAGATTTAACAGTTATATATAGAACATTCTATCCTAAAACAAAAGAATATACCTTTTTCTCAACACCTCATGGTACCTTCTCCAAAATCAACCATATAATTGGTCACAAGACAGACCTCAACAAATATAAGAAGATCAAACTAATCTCATGCCTCCTATCAGATCACTATGGAGTAAAAGTGGTCTTCAATACCAACAAAAACAACAGAAAACCCACATACACATGGAAACTGAACAATATTCTACTCAATGATACCTTGGTCAAGGAAGAAATAAAGAAAGAAATTAAAGACTTTTTAGAACACAATGAAAATGAAAACACAACATACCTAAATCTATGGGACACAATGAAAGCAGTGCTAAGAGGAAAACTCATAGCCCTGAGTGCCTCCAAAAAGAAAATGGAGAGAGCATACATTACCAGCTTAATGACACACCTGAAAGCCCTGGAAGAAAAAGAAGCTATTTCACCCAGGAGGAGTAGAAGGCAGGAAATCATCAAACTCAGTGCCGAAATCAATCAAGTAGAAACAAAGAGAACCATACAAAAAATCAACAAAACCAGGAGTTGGTTCTTTGAGAAAATCAACAAGATAGATAAACCCTTAGCCAGACTGACCAAAGGGCACAGAGAAAGTATCCAAATTAACAAACTTAGAAATGAAAAGGGAGATATAACAACGGAAACTGAGGAAATCCAAAAAATCATCAGATCCTACTACAAGAGACTGTACTCAACACAACTGGAGAATCTGGAGAAAATGGACAATTTCCTTGACAGATACCAAATACCAAAATTAAATCAGGACCAACTAGACCATCTAAACAGTCCCATAATGCCTAAAGAAATAGAAGGAGTCATAGAAAGTCTTCCAACCAAAAAAAGCACAGGACCAGATGGTTTCAGTGCAGAATTCTATCAGACCTTCAAAGAAGAGTTAACACCAATACTCTTCAAACTATTCCACAAAATAGAAACAGAAGGAACACTATCCAATTACTTCTACGAAGCCACAATTACGCTGATACCAAAGCCACACAAAGATCCAACAAAGAAAGAGAACTTCAGACCAATTTCCCTTATGAACATAGATGCAAAAATACTCAATAAAATTCTTGCCAACCGAATCCAAGAACACATCAAAACGGTCATCCACCATGATCAAGTAGGCTTTATCCCGGGAATGCAGGGTTGGTTCAATATACAGAAATCCATCAATGCAATCCACTACATAAACAAACTCAAAGAACAAAACCACATTGTCATTTCATTGGATGCTGAAAAAGCATTTGACAAAATTCAGCATCCTTTCATGCTTAAAGTCTTGGAGAGAACAGGAATTCAAGGCCCATACCTAAATATAGTAAAAGCAATATACAGCAAACTGGTAGCCAGCATCAAACTAAATGGAGAGAAACTTGAAGCAATCCCACTGAAATCAGGGACCAGACAAGGCTGCCCCCTTTCTCCTTATCTTTTCAATATTGTACTTGAGGTACTAGCTCGGGCAATTCGACAACATAAGGAGGTCAAAGGGATACAAATTGGAAAGGAAGAATTCAAACTATCATTATTTGCAGACTACATGATAGTCTACCTAAGTGACCCAAAAAACTCCACTAGAGAGCTCCTACAGCTGATAAACAACGTCAGCAAAGTGGCAGGTTATAATATCAACACAAGGAAATCAGTGGCCTGCCTATACCCAAAGGATAAGCAGGCTGAGAAAGAAATTAGGGAAATGACCCCCTTCACAATAGCCACAAACAGTATAAAGTATCTTGGGGTGACTCTTACCAAACATGCGAAAGATCTGTATGACAAGAACTTCAAGACTCTGAAGAAGGAAATGGAAGAAGACCTCAAAAAATGGGAAAACCTCCCATGCTCATGGATCGGTAGAATCAATATAGTTAAAATGGCCATTTTGCCAAAAGTAATATACAGATTCAATGCAATACCCATCAAAATCCCAACTCAATTCTTCAGAGTTAGAAAGAGCAATTATCAAATTCATCTGGAACAACAAAAAACCCAGGATAGCTAAAACTATTCTCAGCAACAAAAGAAAGTCTGGGGGAATCAGTATCCCTGACCTGAAGCAATACTACAGAGCAATAGTGTTAAAAACTGCATGGTATTGGTACAGTGACAGGCAGGAGGATCAATGGAACAGGATTGAAGATCCAGAAATGAACCCACACACCTATGGCCACTTGATCCTCGACAAAGAGGCTGAAAACATCCAATGGAAAAAAGATAGCCTTTTCAACAAATGACGCTGGTTCAACTGGAGGTCAGCATGCAGAAGAATGTGAATCGGTCCATCCTTGTCTCCTTGTACTAAGCTCAAATCCAAATGGATCAAGGACCTCCACATAAAGCCAGACACTCTGAAGCTAATAGAAAAGAAACTGGGGAAGACCCTTGAGGACATCGGTACAGGGAGAACGTTTCTGAACAGAACACCAATAGCATATGCTCTAAGAGCAAGAATTGACAAATGGGACCTCATAAAATTACAGAGTTTCTGTAAGGCAAAGGACACCATCAAGAGGACAAATCGGCAACCAACAAATTGGGAAAAGATCTTCACCAATCCTACATCAGATAGAGGGCTAATATCCAATATATATAAAGAACTCAAGAAATTAGACTCCAGAAAACCGAACAACCCTATTAAAAAATGGGGCACAGAGTTAAACAAAGAATTCTCACCTGAAGAACTTCGGATGGTGGAGAAGCATCTTAAAAAATGTTCAACTTCATTAGTCATTAGGGAAATGCAAATCAAAACAACCCTGAGATTTCATCTTACACCAGTCAGAATGGCTAACATTAAAAATTCAGGATACAGCAGGTGTTGGAGAGGGTGTGGAGAAAGAGGAACACTCCTCCACTGCTGGTGGGGTTGCAAATTGGTACAACCACTCTGGAAATCAGTCTGGCGGTTCCTCAGAAAAATGGGCACCTCACTTCCAGAAGATCCTGCTATACCACTCCTGGGCATATACCCAGAGGATTCCCCACCATGTAATAAGGATACATGCTCTACTATGTTCATAGCAGCCCTATTTATAATTGCCAGATGCTGGAAAGAACCCAGGTATCCCTCAACAGAAGAGTGGATGCAAAAAATGTGGTATATCTACACAATGGAGTACTATTCAGCCATTAGAAACAATGAATTCATGAAATTCTTAGGCAAATGGATGGAGCTAGAGAACATCATACTAAGTGAGGTAACCCAGACTTAAAAGGTGAATCATGGTATGCACTCACTAATAAGTGGATATTAACCTAGAAAACTGGAATACCCAAAACATAATCCACACATCAAATGAGGTACAAGAAGAAAGGAGGAGTGGGCCCTGGTTCTGGAAAGACTCAGTGAAGCAGTATTCGGCAAAACCAGAACGGGGAAGTGGGAAGGGTTGGATGGGAGGACAGGGGAAGAGAAGGGGGCTTACGGGACTTTTGGGGAGTGGGGGGGCTAGAAAAGGGGAAATCTTTTGAAATGTAAATAAATTATATCGAATAAAATAATTAAAAAGATCCACAAAACTTGTGGCTCTGGTGAAGCACTCAGGTTCATAACCATCTGCAATTCCAGTCCTAGGGCCTAGGGAATCTGAAATTCTTTTCTGACCTCCATGGGCACTAGGCATTTATGTGGTTCAAAGTCTCTCTCTCTCTCTCTCTCTCTCTCTCTCTCTCTCTCTCTCTCTCTCTCTCACACACACACACACACACACACACACACACACATAAACACATATATATACATACTAGTAGCACCAATAAAATAAATCATATATGTATACATATATGTATACAATGTATATAAGATACCCATGCTCTAGTAAATCACCACCCATCCATGCTCATACAATAAAGTCAACTCTAATTAAACTCTGTAGAACACACACACACACACACACACACACACACACACACACATACATGCTAAAATGAAAAGAGACACATGAGAAAGAGAAAGAGGCAACTTGTTAGAAAGAAGTGCTGCAGAAAGAGAGCTAGAGAAAACAAGAGAGTAATGAGAGTGAAAATAACTAAAGTGTATTATGTTGATCTATAAAGAGTCCAAAGAATAAAAAATAATATGAAATAAGTAAATGAAGAAAGGGTATAAATGTAGGTATACAGTCACTATATTTACAGGGATTTGTGACACTGTTTTGCTGGGTCTTCATTTGACAAGCTCCAAGGCCTGTCCCACAGTTCTAAACTCAGGTGAGGGAAAGAACATTATTAGTTGAGTTCCTTCAGTGGCAGCTTTTGTCATATTTGTTCTCTCTTGCTAGGAGCCATCCCAGAATTCTTTGCCTTTGGAATCTGTTGATGTGGGACTAAGTAGTTTCTACCCCTGAACAACAGGACTTGAGTTACAACTGCCAAGATGTACAAGGCCAAGGGCAGACAGCTACTTGGTACAGCTAGACAAGTACATAGTAGGTTCTTTTCTGTCTTTTCCTTTTCCAGCTCTGCCCACCTTCCTCCAGCTGACTACCAGGGTTCTATCTCAGAGTTCAACTGCCATCCTCTCTGGAATTTAGTGTGACCCTCTTCATTCCTGCACTAACCACACATGACCTTGAATCTAAGCCTCTCTTTAAATCTCCCTCAAGGAGACATTCGAAACTGTTGGCATCTGGTGATTGACTCCAGGACAAGTGAGTAGTGCTGCTATGTATGAAGGGCATGCAAGAGAAATAAATTTTGTAGTGGATGAGTGAGGGTTTGAGAAGAAATGCTGTCTCTGGCAAAAGACTGAAGAGCCCTGGAGGCTGCCTCTACCCGTGTATGAGTGATGGGCCTGCTTACTCCGAGTTACCGCCTCATGCTGGATTATCATTTTGAATAGTTTCCCATAGATGTAGGAAGAGTAGGTCGGAGTTCTCAGAAGCTATTTCACTTATTGCTCAGGGCTGAATTTGGCACGAGGTGCTTACTGGCATGTGCATACAAGGAAATAATTTTTCTTCTCTTTTCTTTTTTCCTTTTGGATATTTTATTTATTTGCCTTTAAAATGTTATCCCATTTCCTTATTTCTCCCCCAGAAACCCCCTATCCCATTCCCCACCCCAACTCCTGCTTCTATGAGAGTGTGTCCCCACCTACACAATAATTTAGTTAAAGTGTTAGTAAAATTGCTCAAATATTGACTATGTTTAGAAACTCATAAACACAGGAGTAATGTCTGATGCAGATTCCCTTGTCTTTAGGTCCTCAGGGTTTCCATTATGATAAAAAATATAAAAAGACAGTGGTCTGTTGTGTTTATAAAGATACATATTGAAATGTAAATAAATATATCAATAAATTAAAAAAAGATACATATTGGATTTAAAGAAGCTTGCTACTAAAAGGACTCTCTGAGAATAGGGGTAGTTTGGTGCTAAGATCACTCCAACAGAGATCAAAAGAGTGGCTTGAAATGTTAGGTTACTCCTTGACTAGCTGTTTGATTATGAATAAGACAGAAGACCACAGAAAGACTCAGTTTCCCCATCTATGAAGTGAAGGGAAACAATAGTTGATTTTGTAATTTATAGTAACCCTGTAGAAATCAGAAGAATCAGAATTCATTTTGTCAGCTATGAAAGCATTTTACAATCATCTGACACTCTCTGTGTCCATGGAAAATCTCTTATCTTACTCAAGCAAGTGCACCGAGTGTTTTCATTTTAGAGAACCTTTCTAAATACTGAATTCAGATTTGGTCTGACATTGAATCTGCTAGTAATTCCTCATATCTGTGATGTCAAAATGAAGCCTCAGAGTACAATGATAAAGTAAAATGTATATCTCCATGCCAAAGTACACACACACACACACACACACACACACACACACACAAACTAGTTCAATTCTCTATCTAAATGCTGCATCATTCATACTTCAGTAGTCATTTTGTAGATGCATATTGATTAGAATAGACAGGTTTTGGAAAATCTCAGTCTCAGCAAGAAGAAAGGGCTCTGCAGGGTGCAGGAGAGTCCTACAGAGATAACTGAGAACTTTATCTTTTATTTATCTCTTCACTCATTGATGGGATAGAACATTAGTTCCTTCACTGACGTATTATATGGTTTACTTTGTTCTAGCTAATTCTACCTGGGTTGGTCCAGCATGATTCTAAGAGAAAGATGAGATGGTTGGATTGAGTCATGCAACAAAATAACAATCCATGTAGGGAAAAATAAAAGAGTGATGGGGGACACATTAGATTTGAAGTGGCACAATTAGAAAAATCTGTAAGAATCAGTGAAGTGTGATTGTTTAACGAGGAAAAGAGAGGGATGGATGGAGAGGTAACCCTGAGACTATGGATAAAGTCAGTGTTGAGAGGATAGTTTCCAATGAACTAAGAAATTTAAACTTAGTTCTAAATTTGTTCTTATTTGTTCTTAGTTCTAAATTTCTAAGTCTGGGGCTTAGTGTGATCTGGCTGGTGGCACTAAAGTTGGCTTAATACACAGTGTCAAGGAAGCAGTGGATTTGGCATTATGAGAGCAGTGAGAATGTATGGAAGACACAGCTAGAGATATAGTCAGGGGGTATAACTGGGCAACAGAAATAGGAAGGCAAAAGGTTACCATAGAATCAGTAGGTTCTGTGAAGGAGAAAGTACTCTGACCTGGTAGGTCGTGGGTGGGATCCCTAAGCTTTCAGAGAAGAATGACATAGATCTTTCAAAGCATAGGACTGTAGAAACAAGTACAGGAACAAGAATGGATGAAAAGAAGTTGTGGGCTCTGGGGGCCACACTGGGTTTTGCATTTTGTTTTCTCGGACATTGGAAGAGAGAGTAGGTAGGCAAATAGACCAGCCTGGAGGCCAGCAGAGGAGCTGAACTTCAGCACCAGTACCTATGACTTCATGTGGCTCTGTTTCGTGATGCTGTAATCTCTCCTTGTCACTCCTTGGAAGCTCTAACCTATAGCTCTTCGTTGGAGTAGAGAACTGCTGATTTTGTCTCTCTTCCTTTTTATATGACCTTTGCCTTCTGCTCTCCAGATTCTCTTTCCTTGGGGCAGGCATCCCCTTACCTTTGTAGGATAGAAGATGAAAGATAAGGGACTAGATCAGAGACTGTGAGATACGAATCCCTACAGTGAGAGGATGGGGTGGGGAGGAAGCATCTTGTGTGTAAAGCTATCTGTATCTGACTGTTAATGTGGCTTTGTCAATTAGTGCTTATTTTCAAATGCTAACCTTTTAAGAACATGGTACTATAAATGGCTCTGTATCTCAAACCACAAGTTCCTCTTACTTACCCCATTTAGCATTTTTTCCCTTTCATCTTTCAGGTGGTTTCCATCAATCCTGAATCCATGGATTCAGAATCAAACAGATCTGTACCTAACTCTAACTTGTACATTGTTAATAGAATAAGCCCTGTCTGTCTGTCTGTCCGTCTGTCTGCCTATCTATCTATCTATCTATCTATCTATCTATCTATCTATCTATCATCTATCTGCCATGACCTTCTCCCCCTCATGTAAATAAATCTTGTCACAAACATCTGCACCTTCTCTAGGTTGTTCCTTCAGACCACTCAATTGATTGTGAGCAAACAGCACACACATTAAAACACTTAACTATTTATCTCCTGCATTGTTCTTAATGAGTTAAATAAGTCACCATGTCCTTGTGGGGAGAGGATAATCATTGCCAACTCAGTTGGAAGAACCCTTGAAGGCCCGCAACGTTTATACACATGCATCTCCTGCCTGTTCTTTTTCCTGAAATACCAGGCTGTCCTGTTGTATTGATCTAGTTCATTTGATAGAAAGTAGAATGGTAAGTCCCATGAAGCACAAGACATTTCCTTAGGGAAAATGTGACCTAAGGGTGGGGCTTACTGTGTAAAAACACTGGATGCCAATGCTTACCACCCGAGATCAATTCCTAGGTCCCTTATGATGGAAGAAGAAAGCCAACTCTCAGAAATGACCTCCACATGTGTGTGTGTGTGTGCTGCAGCAGCATACCCTTTATGAATTAATGTAATAAAATATAATATCTAATATGATATAATTAATATAACATAGATAAAGTGACATGGATATGGTTTTAAGAGTTAGAAAATTTGTTTGGGACTGCTGCCCAAAGAAATATAGTACTTTGTCATAAGCATGCACGGCTTGGGGCATCCCTAAAGTACCTAAATTGCCTTTTCTTTTCTTGCTATTATAAAAGAGTTAGTTGTATTTCTATTGCAATTAATAAGTTAGAGAATAAATTACAACTAACTTTGTGTCAACAATGTTTTAAAGTCTTACTGTTGTGGAGTGTGAACAATCCCTGAGACATTTTAGAAAACAAAAATCAATATGATTTTTAATGAACATGGATTATGTGCCTTGCTTATGCTAGGTACTGTGGGCAATTTAATAAAAATAAAACTACCAGAAAATCAATAAAAATATTATTTAAAGTTTTGTTTAAGAGACATTCAAAAATATACAAAGGAAGGAGTGGGCTGTTACTTGTATACAACCACCTTAAATAGAATATCTCATTGTGTTTTCATTGAGTCTCAATTAAAAAGCAAAAGAAATCAGACCAAAAAAAAAAAAAAAAAAAACCTCAACGTTTTTCAATAATATGTGAAAACACAAAAATAACAATAAAAATTCACCACCAAATTTTACCATTCAGAAATAATACAACCAAGTATCATTCTAAGTATCTTTGAAAGTCTATACCTATACAGGATACGCTGCATTCTATTTTAAGAAAACAGAGTTACAAATGTAAAGTGCTGCTTCAAAATTAATTTCATTTTGATTTAACAGAAGAAAAACACCCTGACATTAATCTATGAGCTTCTCTGAACCTCCAATATCTTTGTTGTCAGCAGAGGGGTGGAGGTGGAGGTGCTTTTCCAGAAATATCCCCCTTTGCTTAAAAAATGGAAAATTAAAACACATTAAAGGCAGGAGCTCTTATTTGTAAATGGTATTTGCTCTTTCAATTTCTTTTCAAAACTTCATTTGGGCATTTGGCCATTTACATACACAAAGATTAGGAGGTTACAAGATTTGTAACTTGATTATCTAGGTTACTTTTATGGGAGTAATTTGGTTTCTAGAGATGTTTGCTAAATTCTTGCTTTTCAGAATTATTTACTGTTGGCAAATGCTCAAACAACTGGTCCTCAATTTGTTCTTTTTCCTTGGGGCGTCGCCTCCCTTTCTATATGGGTTTGTCATTTTCTTATCTATCGATTGCTTCAATGGAAGGATTCTCATTAAGTCCTTTTGTATCAGAGGCTGATGAACTTTTAATAAAAGTGACCACACATAAATACTTCAGGTTTAAACACTAGAGGCTAGAGGCTTAGAGTTTAAACACAAAGCAATTCTGTTGTTATAAGAAGCAAACAGCTGGACCAGGGAAATGGCCCAGTGGGTAAGAGTGCCTGTCACCTGAAAGGACATTAATTTGAGTCTCTGCTGGAGTGGTCAGCACTAGGAGTAGAGGTGGGGAAGAAAACAGGATCATTTGCGTTTGTTGACTATCCAGCCTCAAAAAAAACAAAAACAAAAACAAAAAAACAAAACAAAACAGCAAGCTCTTCTGAAAGAGTCTCTATATATTTCCCTATCTCTTAGATTTCTTATCTCTCAAATATACATGTCTACATACATAAATATACACATATATGTGTGTAGATATAGATGTATATGATGAGATAGAAATATAGAAAAAGAGGGAGATGAGATGAGATGAGAGGAGATGAGAGGAGAAATCAGAGAGAATGAGAAAGACACCACATGGTATACCTTGCTCTTTATCAAAGCATACACACCCTCACATATATGTTCAAAGAGAGAACACACACACATACACACACACACACACACACATGAGGGGCACTTGAAGAGATTGGTAAATGGGTATATCTCTATTTCCATAAAACTTTACTTACAAGAATGGGAGGATACTGAAGGTATAGCTCAGCTGGCAGAGTGCGTGCTCAGCAGGTTTGAAGCCCTGGCTTTATACATAATACCACATAAACTGAGTGTGATCACATGAACCGATAATCCCAGCACTTGGAAGGTAGAAGCAAAATGATCAAAAGTTCAAGATTATACTTGTGAGTTTGAGGTCAACTTGGGGTGTAGGAGGCTATGCCTTTGAATATGGAAGTATATGAAAGATGATTTATGTATTTCTTATTGTTTAGTGTCTTAGTTTGCATTGTAGTGCTGTGATAAACACCCCAAAACAACTCCCAGGACATACTCCACCACCCAAGGAAGTCAGGCATGAACTTGGGAGTCTATGGACAGGCACAGCAGAGACCTTGATGGAATACTGCCCACCAGCTTGCTCTCTGCCTCAGCTATCCTTCTTACACTTAAGATCAGAGGTGGTGCTGTCCACTGTGGGGTGTGTCCACATTAATCAACAACTTAAAAATGCCCTGGTAGAGTTCCCTACAGGCCAACTTGATGGAGACAGTTCCTCCATCGATGAGATACCCTCTGGTCTTTGTCATGTGACAAAAACCAACCAGAACAGAGTCAGCTGGTGGTTTTGTGTGTAAGAGAAGAGGGAGGATATATATATATATCATTGTGACTTTCTTATTGTGTAGATAAAAGACAAACAAACAGAAAACAAAATTAAAAATTAAAAAATGAATTTTCCCAGGAACAAAGGAACAATCTTCTCTAAAACATATGGATGATGAGACACTGATGAGTCCAACACATGAATATTTCCTGGAAAAAAGGTTTTGTTAAAATCACAAGGCCTAAAATCAGAATTTTAAAATTGACGTTCAGTGAAAGTTTGTATACTTACAATTTTGTTCAACCACCAATTGTATGCCAAAATGAAGCTTTGTGGTCATTGACAACCACTTCCACTTCTCTCTTCACTCCAAACTTTGCCCTATATGTTATCTGTGATGGATATATAGATGTATTATATAAATGGCATTGCACATTGCATAATCTTTTATGTCTGATGTTTTTCCCTTTACACAATATGTTTGAGGTGTATTCATGTAACACATACCAATACTTCCCTTTTTTCTCTAGTTTAAATATATCAGGATTTTATATATGTATACATATATATATATATATATATACACACATATACATACATATTTATTTGTTACCTGGTTGTCAATAGTTTTGATTGGAAAGGTGTGCAGGTATATTTTTCTCAGTCTTTTTCTATTCTATATAGAATTATTGAACCATATGTTAACTGTTAACTACTTGAGCTCCTACCAAGCTTTACCCCCATTCTGAACCACTTTTGGTACAAAGGTTCCAACATCTTATACAGCCTTGGCTAAGACTTGTCATTTGGATTTTGATAAATTTTGAGTTTAGTATTTTTTTCAGTAATTACAGTCATTGTCTTACATTTTTACTTATTTGGCTTCTTGTAATTACCATGCCTGCTGCACTTCAAGACATATCCTACATGCCATGAAATATTTTATTAAGATATTCCCCCTAAAAGATGAATTCTCATGGAGTGTTGCAAGATCTTGAAAACATAATTTAAAAATACTGCTTATGTAGAGTTAGTTGTGATATATGTTCAAGTTAACAGTGTGTTTGAAATAGAGCTGTATCCCTTTATAGTCCTTGTTCTAGGGGAAACGGGATGGCCCAAGTGCCTGTCTGTGAGGGTGGATGTGGGAGTGTTTACTTCCTTTGGTAGGATGTTGGACATGATGCTTGCTGACATCCTTTCCAACTACATTTTTAAAATTAGAATTTGAATATTTATGGAGGCCTTTCCGGAGAATGTTCAAAACCCTGAATACTGCCATGCATAACTCTGAACAGTGAAGTGTGTTATTCTGTCACACTATAGAAGAATGAAAGTTGGGGTCTATCTCAGTCTAATTTGACTGAGAAGGTTAGCACAATTTAGCGTGTGAAGGAGCACACCTCTGTGGAGAGCTTGAAAGCCTCAGTGGGTTTTAAAGCTTAATGTTCCAAGTTTGTAGTGTTCCAGATTCTCCTTAGGCTCTGGCAACGGTCAGTTGACCTATCTCACTATATAGTTTGTGACCTCAAACGTTGGTCAATAAAACTGGCCAGGTACACAGTACCCACAGTTAATATTAGCCCCTCCTTAGAAGAATGCATGTGGCTCCAGCTCTGCCTTACTTGATCTGAACCTGGAATTCATCCCTCTCTCCTTGGGAAAAAATAACTAATGCTTCACAGTCTTCTTTGCCTTTGGAAAATAGGCTTTTTTTCCTGTGAACCCAATGAGAACATTTTAGAAGAACTCTTATTCAAGGGTCACCTTACCTCAAAGAAGGGAGGGCTCTCCTGTAAGGGGACAGCCATAGAAAAGCCCTCTTGTAATATGGGGCTGGCATCTGCTTCTACCAATGAACAGAGCTGCAAATCAAGGAGGCCTTTTTTTTTTTTTCAGAATATCCATATGGAATGAGGTTTATTTATGAGTGGGAAGAATCCCATAAAGAAGAGTTATTAAGTCCAGGAGGAGCTGATTTACGTCATGGTAAGATGCAGACTATACTTCAGCCAGAGGAGTGACAGCCTCTGACAGGTGTCCATGAATAAATCCCTCTTCTCTAAAACGTGTTGTTCTCTTTGTTAGCTTGCTAGCCACTGGTAAGTTTCCTAAGCTGGCTCAGAATTAGTCACGTCTTACCTCCCTCTTCTTCAGGGGCTGGAGGAAAGCCATGTTCTAGCCTGCTTTGAGGAAGCCCTGAGTTTTCATCACAGAGTGCAGTTTTTTTGCCTTGAAACTGAGCTGTTTTGCTTCCAGCTTGTGGAGTGTGGCTAGGAGATCTGAGGAAGTCAGGGTGGTGTCTGCAGAGATACCTGGCTTATGTCAATAAACATGTAGAATCACAGTATCCCTCTGGGCTTGAGGCCAAGGAATTCTGCTGTTTAAGACTATTGGTAGGGAATGTTTAATGATATTTCGTCCTGTAGCAGCCATTGCCTCAGAGAAAATCAACAGACTCAGATCTTTCGCCCAAAGCTCTGCACCCAAGGTTTCAGCAGTGTCTGGCTGTCTTCTGTGCACTACAGACTTATCTGTATTCAGGTGGGACACAGCATCCTCCCGGCATCCACTGCAGTAGTTTGTGTCTGAATGTATAATTGCTCAGAAAGCAAAGACTGGCTTCTATTAAGTGTGTTGGGATGAAGAATGAATAAATAAAACTAGAAGTAATTCATCTTCCTTTCACTTTACCTAATATCTATCTATCTATCTATCTATCTATCTATCTATCTATCTATCTATCTATCATCTATCTACCTATCTGCCTATTATCTATCATCTATCAAACAATAAATCAATCTTCTATGTATCTATCACATGTCATCTTTATTCCAATATTTATTTTCTAACTCTGCATTTGTATATTAACATCCATAGAAATACAAACTGCATGACGAAAATCTCATTATAAAACTTGATCAGATGGAAACTTATGATTAACTACATTCCTTACTTCCTTAAGACAACTTGATATAAAACTGTTTATTGCTAAAAGGAAGGGTGAACATCACACATATAGACAGCTCTTGAGAGGTTTAAGCTTTCCATGTCAGCCTACTAAATCCTTGCATCAGCATACTCAAAGTAAAGGATTAACCCTTTTCCTTCACGGTCCTTACTTACTTTGTACCTGAAAGGCTATGGTGACTTTGGGCTAAGAACTGTTTCTAACCACCTTTCATTCTGCAGAGGTAGGTATCCCAGAGAGGTAGATATTAAACATCCAAATAAAACATTATTAGGCACTTCTGGACCAGCCCTGTATCCAACTCTGTACAATGTTAGCCATCATCCCAGCCAGATGATAACCAACAGAGCCCCTCTATCATTACCTTGGAGTGACTGATGTGGTCTAATCTGTCAGACCTGACCTACCAGGTGACCTGCTATGAGAAATAAAAGAGGTACTATACATCAATTTGAGCAGTTTTGGTCAGAATGGAATCAAGTATATCAAGGTCACAGTTATGACCTTGAAAAGGAGAGTATAAGCTCATTCCCTTAACTAGGATACTTCAGCATAAAGGGATAACCTTCTAGAATTAGCCTAGGCATTTCACTGGGGGGGGGGGAAGGAAAGCTATAACTGTATACATGGATAGTCAGTATGCACTTGCCATGACCCATTTCTGTGGGGGTCCTCTATCAAGAAAGGGGGCTCATCATTTGGTCAGAAAAGAAATCAAAACCAAGAAGTCCTGGGCCTACTAGAGGTCATAATAGTTACCAAAATAAGTGGTAGCCATTGTCCATTGCAAAGAATACAAAAGGTATTCCATCAATATACAAGGAAACAGGGAAGCAGACTTGGCTATCCAGAAGGTGGGCTGGAAACAGTGGCCTTACTAGATCTTAGTTACCCTTCCCAAGCCTATGCTCTCAGTGGCAAAACTAAACAGAGGAATAAACTGAATGGGGAAAAGGGGATAATTCCAAATAGGAGATAAATGGATGATGGTTCCTGCCAGATGGGAAACCCATACTACCCACTGCTATCAGAAGACAAATGGTCACCAAACTCTACCAGGCCACCCATCTGAAGGCATCCAAAATGGCTGAAATATTCAGATCTAGATGTATATACCTCAACTAGATAGTCTTGTGAAATACATTGTGTTCAGATGTACTACTAGTACACAAGTGACTCCCAAAGGAGGATGAAAAGCCTCAAAAGAACCTTTGCCTGAGGAGGTACCCCTGGGAACATTAAGAACTGGGCTGTATAGATATCAAACCCATGGTTATTGGGTATACATATTTATTATCTTTCATAGATACCTTGACTCAGTTTGACCCAATACCCATGGTTATTGGGTATACATATTTATTAGCTTTCATAGATACCTTGACTCAGTTTGGAAGCCTATTCGATCCAGAAACAGCTTCAGTGGTCACCAAGAAACTCCTCTAAGACTTGATTTCTAGGATTGGATTGCCCTGTCCCTGGAGTCTGACAATGGCCTGTCCTTCATGGCTAAATTTTCCTCAAATCTGGCAAGAATCCTAAATTTTCTCAGGAATTCCTTTGGTGATCATGGGGGTAAATATTCAGGAAGCAGCAGAGACCAGCCCCTTGGGGTTTGGGATGCTAGAAAGTGTTCTTTTACCATTCTCATCCAGACATAGCCAAAGACAGCTGACTATTCCTGGACCCCAAACTCTCCTTCTGTGTTGGGATTGTAATTAATCAAACAATAAGATCCCCTTCCAATCCTGACATCTATACATTGGACCAACTTAGACTCGTCCTGAAGGACCTCCAAGGAAATAATGCCTGTTTAATATCAACAAATAATCCCTAGAGCAGTCGTTCTCAACTTTCCTAATGTTGAGTTCCTTTAATACAGATCTTCATGTTATAATGACCCCCAACCACAAAATTATTTTGCTGCCATACAGTTATAAGGATAACTGTAATTTTCTACTGTCTCAAAATCATACTATAAATATATTATAGGCAGAATATGCAATATTTGACCCCTGTGGGTGTTGCAACTCACAAGATGAGAACAATTGTCATAAATACTTCCTCTCTGCAGATCCCTGTAGTCACGCAGGATAGCCCTGGGAATGGTGGCCAGTGTATTTCTAGGCTCCAGAGAAGACCTGGTTTGCTTGTACCAATGGCTTCATCAAATATGCAAATTATGAATTATTTTTACTAGAGGAGATTCTACTTCTTTGCATCCTCAGGTATGTTATACTGCAGGTGTTTATGGAGAAGAGGACAGACTCTACTTAAATCTAGATTCGGACTTCCCCATATACAGTGAGCCACCCCCATTCTCATTCTCTCTCAGTGTAGGCAGGCATCGTGGGCTTTCTGTAGTTGGATTAATTAGTCAGATCTAATTATTGAGGATAAAAACATTAAGAGCATTTAACCACTCAGTGCTAATGTAGATATATAGACTTAAGTCATCTGGGAAATTCCATTTCCTAGCTGGAAACCCAGGTAGACTCCTTAGTGGAGGTTGTTCGTCAGAATGGCAGAAGAGTGGGCCTCCTCTTCATGAAACAAAAAGGGTTGTATATGGCACTTGAAGAAGCTCCTTGTTTCTATGCCAACTATTCAGGGAATTAGGAAAAGTTTAGCTATGTTGAGAAATATCATTTTAAAAAAAGAGAAAAGAAACACCATGAATCTGACAATGGGAATCAACCCTTGTTCTCCTAGTCCTTCTGGTTAATTATGGCTATTGCTGAATTATTGATCCCTTTGCTCCTAGCCCTTACTGTATGATCCTGCTTGCTCAACTGCCTACTTAACTATATAGCGCAGAGTAACTTCTGTTAAATTGTTAGTTCCAGGGGGATGATTTAAGTCCCCACTTCAAGATGAGTCCATCATTTGACTCATGTCCATAGAACCAGTAGGGAATGCAATGCCACATTACAGGCACAATTCTAAGCTTAAAACCCAGCACATAAGCCCTGACACATGCCAGAACATGAACAAAGCCCTAGTCCACAGTTCCAAGGTAATATCATAGTAAAAATATCCCTACATGTACTAATTGTGCTTCCTGGCTTTTGTAGTTCTGCTTCTTTCTAACTGAAGTGTGACGACCAGGATGCAGGTTTTGTATATAAGTGACAAAAAGCTGTAAGGCTCAGAGGCCATGATTTAGGCAAGTTCTCTGTGCAGCCACTGACTGGCAATGGAATCTTTCCTTTCAGCTAAGTATATACATATATTTGTCTCTGCAGGGATTATCTAACAACAACTTCAGGACCCTGCCTCAGACAGAGTATGTAATCTCTTAGCATCAATTAATGTATCATTCTTCCCAATTCCAAGAAGGCAGGAAATCACTGACATCCCTGTAGTTGTCACCCAGCAGAGACACCAGTACAGATCAGAAGTTTTATCTTCAGGTACAAGCTTGGTACTAGAGCAGAGCATGTGAATTTTTCTTATGTATGAGAGGTTCTTCATTAGGTACAGATTTAGAATTACATGCCTTGCATTAAAAAACGATGGACAAAACCTTGTGAATGCAGCATTCTCCCCATCTGTGAAATTGGGAAAGGCCAAACAAAATGCTTGATTTCATAAGGACCATATAGACACCTCTTTGTCCACATGATCTCTAGCAATCAATCTCCCATTAGTTCCTCCCTGATCACATAGGCAAAGCTAATTCTGCTCCTCTTACACAGCTATGATATTCATTATCTGTTCAAATTACATTTTGTTTTTCTCTTAAAAACTTTTCTAATTGAGGAAGATTATGATTTTTCTTCTCTCATATATTATATCCTGACCTCAGTTTCTGCTCTTTCCACTCCTCTAAATCCCTCTCCTCATGTTTTCTTTCTCTGTGATCTACTCCTCCTGTGTTTTCCTCCAACAACAACAACTACAACTACTATAACTACAATTACAACTACAACTACAACTACAACAACAGAACCAACCTCCACGGGATATCCACCAAACATGGTATAGCAAATTACAATAAGACTAGGTACAACTTTCATATCAAGACTGGATGAGGCACCCCATCAGGAGGAAAAGGGTCCTAAATACAAACAAAAGAGTTAGAGATACCCTACTCTCATCAAAGGGAGTCCCACAGGAACACAAAGCTACACAACCATAACATATATCCAGAGGACCTAGCTCAGACCCATACAGAATCTGTGCTTGTTGCTACAGTCTCTGTGAGCTCCTACAATCCCTGCTTAGTTTATTCTGTAGGCTTTGTCTTCATGGTGTATTCTTTTTTTTTAATTGGTTATTTTGTTTATGTACATTTCAAATGTTATCCCTCTTCCCAGTTTCCCCTCCGCAAACACCCTATCCCATCTTCCCTCCCCTCTGCTTCTATGAGGGTGCTCCCCACCCACCTCCTAGCAGAGGAGTGTACCTCCTTTCAAGGCATATGAAGGGAACAATTCTAAGCTCCAGTGAGGCACCATAGTTACACCTGATCCACTTGCACCAGGAGAGAGGGTGCATGACCTCTGCACGGGAGCCAACTCAGCTCCAAGAAGATGATTTGTAGACAGACCCATCCACCAAAGCCAGCAGAGTAGTTCTGCCCTCTTTCTCTCATCACTTGGTAGCCCAGTGGCAATCTCTCCCCTTCAGTACTTACAGGGACAACATTCTTTAAAGGTGAAAGTAGAGTTTAATTTCTAGGTTCACCCAGGCGTGCACTAGGCTGCATAGGACTTGATAATGAAATATTGGTGGTGCATATTTGATAGTGCACTGAGTGTGTCTGGGTGCAGCATGGGATGGAGGGAATGTATGCCCATAGAAATTCTGTGGGCCAGGGAGTAGGGCTGTCCTAGGACTCTGTTTGCTGAGCACTTCATATCTACTCAGCAATCCTTTCTCTAGGTGGGAGAATATTCCTCCCCATACCCTGCCCAAGCATCCTCCTCTGTGCAAATGCAGAGGAGGAAAAGAGAATAGAGAAGAAAAATGAGAGAGAGAGCTGCGCCCCACACTTGTTCTGCTCTGAACTGAGATCCCACAGAGCATGGTATTTCTCTCACTGCGGTTTCTCAGTGACAATGGGGTCAAAGAAAGCATTTTTCAAAAAAGAGCTGCTTTTCTCAATTTATAGCCGAGCATCCAGTAGAAAGCAGCAAAATGAAATAGTTCTCCGTTATCTCTCCCCCCAAAAAAGGAGACAGCCCATACAAGGGAAGGAGATAATTCCCATCTGGCTTTTATATGCCTCATAAAACGCATTGTGCGGGCATGTAAAATATATGGGACTGGGCAGACATATGGGCTGCGGGAAGATGCCACGCCAGGCTCCTCACGCCTTTTTGGGTAGCCAGACAACAAAGTAGAGGGGCTCTTTTCTCAGTTTTTTCCCTTTGAGAACAAGCTATTGACAGTTGAGGATATGTCAAATGTTGCCCTTGTATTGATTTTCTATGGCAGATGGAACCAGGGAATAAAAGGCAATAATAATAAACACTAGAGAGCAGGAATAACAGGCAAGACAGTTTGGGAAACCTTCCCCATCTGTGGCTTAGCCTTTCACTTTCTAGGAGACAGCGTAAGACTTTTTTTGTATGTACATAGATGAATGTCTGCCCTGCATGTATGTGCTCACATGTGCAGACATGCATGCAGGCAAGCTAGAAGAATACATCCCATGCTCTGCTCCACTAGTCTTTCTTGTTCCTTTGAACTCCACTGCTAGCTGGTAGCTAGCAACACAGTAATCCTGTATGTCCAACGTGCTAGGGCCACAGGCCACACCTAGCTTTTAAAGCAGACAATGGGATCGAAACTCTTGTAATGATGTTTACACAGCAAGTGTTGTTACCCACTGAGCCATCTCTTCAGTTGCAACTTCAGGCATGAGGTCACCCCTTCTTTGGAGATATATAGTGTTTTGCTTTTCTGGATGATTTTGTATTCTTGCTATTTAGCTCAATTCACATATGCCAACTGTCCACACACACCCAAGTGTATCATGTCCTTCTTGCCTAACTATCGGGAACTAGCGGTTACTGCTCTGATTGGAAGTGATCTTGTGAACACTTATGCTAAGTTTAAAGCCATCTTCTGGCAGGGAGAACACGAGACATGCTGCTGAAGACTAGTTGCCAGGTTAGACTCCCTATCCTTCGAACACCTCCAATTACATCATCTACTGGGTTTAAAAAGCTATCGCTATAGTTTGATCTTCAGTTCTCTACCTCGCCCAAGACATGTTCTATGCTCCCTGGCTTGTGATATTAGCTAGTTTTCTCAACTGCTTTCTTCTGTTGTGGTATGTTCACTCTTCCCAGGTCCACAGTAAATGAGGCCAGTCATCCGGTTTTCCCCACCTTCATCTGAAACCTCTAAAACCATGAGATGAAGTGAATTTATCTCTATATGTAATTATCTCAGGCCTATAGTAATGGAAAGCTGATTGATGCAGTCACTTTTTATCTCTAAAAATTAGCTGAGGGCAGCTATTAAGGCAAGAAACCATGTGTGGAACAGTGTCTATTCCATGAAAACAAAGCCAATCAGATCTGGGACTTGGATATATACTATTGGGGGAACTAAATCTCACACATGAGGTCATCAGGATTTTCCAGTCAGCTGAATCAGGTGAAGAAGATAAGAGAATGGTATCCTCTATGCTTTCTCCTCCACCTCTAGGCTTTATTCTCTACCTTTTAGAAGTAATTCAGAGAAAGGTAAGTGCCCAATATTCAAATGTACCATAGAGTCATCTAGAAACAAGTGTCTGTAGATTCTTTAATACTATAAAATAGTGACTCTCCAAAGAGAACTCACAGTTTTAGCAAGACAAACTTTTAGTAATTATCTGTCATTGTGTATGTACCCCTTATACTCCAAGGATTGGAAACAAACCCCCAAATTGCACTGTAATTTTGAGCTGGGGCTTTTGGAAGTTAATTGGTGTTAGAGAGAGCCTCAATGGGGGTACCCATGGAAGACTAACTGGTGGATTGAGCTGGCTCCACTGCTCTAGCCTACACATGGTTCTCTCTGCCACAGTATGATATGGAATGAAAGTCTTACCAGAGGCCAAGCACATGCCAAAGCTATGCTCTTGAACTTTCCAGCCCCCAGAACCATGAGCCAAATAAAGTTACATTCTTTGAAAATTTTCAGGTTTTCAGTGTTTTGTTTTGTTTCATTTTTTTTCCCAACAGAAAGCAGACCTATTTGGGCCATCTTAGACCAAGAACAACAGTATGGCAAAGAGTAGAGTCTTGTACTTTGTACTTTTAGACATCACACAAGGGTTCGTCGTAAAGAGAGTCATCTTGAGAATCACCACCATTCCTCCACTTCACTGACCCCTAGTGGTGTCAGCCACTCTGCAGGTAAAAGGCACACGATTTGCCATTGAGCTTGCTAGAACTTTGAATGCCAAGTGTGGACCTTATACTCTGGCTTCTCTTCTTTAAAGTAGAAATGATGGCAGTAACCTCTTGGTGTACTTGGTTGGTATACAGGGTGGAGGTAGAAACACAGATGGTAATATATGCCAATATTCCCTAAGTGACCGACGGCTGTGAACTCTGTCCTTTTCCTCTCCAGTTCATTATCTTTCCTCATAGTTCTAAATGTTTCTCCCTCAAGTTCCAGTGAGGGGCTGTCCTCCACATACTGAGCATGTACCATGAGCAGTAGTCCTCTTACCCTCTACACTGGACACACTTTCTGCCTCTTCCCTCAGACCATTCATGCTTGAAGGCTCTTTCCTTGAAACAGTCCTCTTCAACTACCAACCTATCTTCTCCTTTCCTTTACCAACAGAACTGCAACCCACAGGATCTCTCTACTGGATCGTTTTCTTCTCATGCTCATCCATCTCCTTGATGGATACAATGTGGTGACTATATCCTGAATTGAAGTTAACCAACAGCCTCCAATTTTGGAGGCTTGCAACTGTTCTGTCCCTTTTAGTAACATTCTTCACAGCATGATAGCTGTATTACCACTTTCTCTGTTCATGGTTTCAAAGAGCAGACCCATTCAGATGCTGTCAGTTCTGGGCCTTCCTGGAGCTTCAAATCTTCACTTAGGGCTCACTATGGAGATACATCGCTTTGCCCTGAGGGATCCTCTGACTCAATACTTCTGGCTACAGATATTACAACATTGTTCTCGGCTGTATTAGCTTTGAGTGCTTTTGGCTGAAGCTGATGGAAAGATGACCAAAAAGTAACTTTAATGGTAGTGACAATTTATTATCTTGAAAACCAATAATGGTAGGCAGAGGGTAGAGATAGGGTTTGGGATTTACTGGTACTAAAGTTCAGGTACTTTTCATATGTTAAATTTCTATTTTGAGAATATTTACTTGATTCTTTTTAGACTGGTTCCCTTTTTTGGTTCCCAGGACATCTAAAGCATTTTCAGACTAGATATGTGAAGATGTCACATTAGAAGCCAGGGGAGTGACTTTTTATCTTAGAATAGCTCATTTAAACAACCAGGAAAATCCCTTACAATTTATTGACTTTGGTGATAATTCACGGGTTTGGGATAGAATCGCATTACATGCCCTGCCTATACCACTCATTGGAGAGAGAATGGGAAGACCTTGTTCATTCATCTTCAACCCAAGCACTTGGCAGTGACATAGAAATGGCACTTGGCAGTGACATAGATGTCAGTGACATAGAAATGGAAGAGCAAAGTGACTACTAGACAGCCAACCTAGAGTACTTCCCATCAGTTCCATCCTGGACATAAACAGATGGCTTTACCATTTTCTCATCCCCATTATTACTGGTCCTGCCTACCACTCTTCTCCCTCTTTATCTCCAGTCAGATGATCATACTTCCAGTTTTTGATCTTTAAACACATAGTGCCACCCCTTGATAGTTCTTGCCAAACAACTGTGCTATGGTTTGTTTCCTGTCCAGATTTCAGGCATCAATGTGTAGATACACCTGGCAAGCACACACAAGCTTTCATGTACAACTGTTGACACGCCAGCTTTATAGTCTTTCCATCTTATAATACTTGCATCAAATAGGAGTACCATTTGTTGTATGACCATTATATTGGGGAAGAAACTGAGGCTTCGAGGGAGCAAATGATTTGTGTTAGTCTCAGAAGCAGTGAAGCCAAGAGTACTACAGTTCTACCCTTGACATTTAAAGTGTGAATGTGCCTACTTGGAAGAGAGTGCTTTGGCCAGAAGACACATTTGATCACAATGTCACTACCCAAGGAGGTTCTTGAAATGGCAATAGGCATGTATGTGGTCTCACCCTCCTCCATAGCAGCCTAGGATTTCACAAATGGTGTTTAGTCACCGCTAGCTGCACTAACTGTGTATCTAAAGCTGGCCAGTCTCTTTCCAGCCCCTGGGAACAAAAGGATTGTCCTTGCCTCCTCTCAACTTTGATTTCTTTGCAGGTCTATGTCTCCACTAGCTTCCAATTCAAAGCCCTTGGACTGTCTTTGTCCTTGTTGTCCAGACGCCACAGAAGCCAAGGGAGGAAGGAATGTGGGTAGGGGCATCTTCCATTTTCATCCCAATCATCATTATTAGATGAGTTGTTTATATTCAGACACTGCTGGAGACCAACTGCGGAAGGCAAAGAAAATGTCCTTTTGGAGACAGAAATGACCTGACAAATATTGTGCTCTGTGAAACAGATAAGCAGAGAGCTGTTTATTCCCTTGGTAGGTGAGGCTGGGCTCTGAGGCAGATAAATCTCTGCTGGTAATACAGTACTTATACCACCACAGACACCTTTTTATATCAACACAGAGAATTGCTTTTGTGAAGCTCTGATACAAAGGCAGCCAAAGCTCTTTCTTGCATATCAATGGCTCTGCAGCCTGTTGCTGATGTAATTCTGTGTTTCAGGCAGCTGCCCTAACACCCATGAGGCCTGAGCATCAAAAGACTTGGAAGGAGGGAACAATAGTCTCCAAATCCAAGGAGCCATAGTAGAAGCACAAAGGCCTGGGGTGCTGAGAGGGGTATTGGCTCATTCCAGGGATCTTCCTTTGCTTTTCACCTCCAGTTGCCATGCGAGAATGCTTGGAACCAACTGTCAGGGTTAAACAAATGGGTCTAAATGCAACCGATTGTGCACAGAGTTTTTGCTAAGTGCCAGGGACAGGAGAGGTAAATTGGTTAAAATCATTTTCAACTTAGTTTTTTTACGCAACCACTAAAATAAACTCACAGGATTGTGGTATCCAAAGAGAAACTGTCCAAAATATCTTATCATTTATCTTACAAAGACAACTGTATTTTAAAAAATAAGGATAGAATCAGACTGCTATGGATTGCAGACTTATGTGTCGCACCAGGCCCTGGCCTTGTTTAATCCCCATGTTACATCTCCGGTCTTCCGGGTGACTACTTGGAGAGACAGCCTGAATAGAGGTAATGGAAACTGAGTGAGGTTTACAGGATTGCTATCTATAAGAAAGGATGTCACAAACTTATCACAGATATTTGTACATCAATGTTCATTGCAGCACTGTTCACAATAGCTGAGTTATGGAAATAACCTAGGTGTCCAACAACAGAGAAATAGATAAGGAAAATGTGTATATGCTCTGTGGAGGGTTTTTTTTTTGGCAGTAATAGAGAAAAAGAAGTTCTGCCATCTACAAAAAAATAGATGCAGCTAGAGATAATTGTAGCAAGTGAATTAAGACAGTCTCAGAAAAGACAAATACCATACCTTTTCTCTCATGTGGTTGACAGATTTTACATAAAGTTATATATAGGCATATATGATGTGAAAGCCAAATAGAAATTCTCTACTAGTGTAAGGTGTCAAAGAGGGACAAGGGTTAAGAAGACAGGGAAGGGAATTGCAGTGGCAGTAGATATGCTCAACATGCAAAATATCCCTATCTGAACATGTAAAATCAAAGAGATTTCCTCTTCAAAGACCTGAGAAATATATGTGTATGCCAGTGTGTGTGTGTGTGTACCCATGTGCATGTGTATTTGTGCTTCTGTGTGTATGTGAGTGAGTGTGAGTATATGTGTATGTGAGAGTATATATGTTAGTGTGTGTGTGCCCATGTGTGCGTGTGTGCCCACATGAGGTGTGTGTCTATGTATGTTTGCCTGTGTGTGTGTGTGTGTGTGTGTGTGTCTTTTTCTCTATCATATGAATGAGGGCACAATGAGAACATGGCTATATTCAAGCCAGGAAGGGATTCCACACCAGCAGCTTACTATGGCTAGAACTTCCCAGCTGTCATAATTGCACACAATAAACATCTGATGTAAGCAGGATGTCTTACCATGTCAGCCCAGTCTGACTGATATGCACAATCTATATAGAAATTTGTCCTATTTCTTACCTTCTGTTGAGTGGGCCAACCCATTTCTCGAGCATACTGACCCCTCAGACCATGACAGGTGCCAGCATCAGCACACTGCTCCCTGGGTCACAGAGATCAGATCATTTCTTGTTTCTGTTTTTTCCTCTTAGCCTCTCTTGACTTTGTACTTGGGGTTACATGGAACCTTTTGTCACATTTAGGTGTGGTCCATTACTATGTATATGGCTTTGCCAAACTAATTGTTGATCTCTTCACTTTCTCTGTCCAGAGAATTATAACTTGAGTGCTAGATTAATAATTTGGTATCATAATAAATAATATGAATGAACTGAGGCTTATAATTTTTATCATACAGTGGCTGATAAATAATTGATGTCAAAAAAAAATAAACCTGCTTGGTGCCTTCTGGAATATTTTCTTCACATTAGTATCTTTGGTCTTCTGTGCACACCAGAAGTGTCCCCTGGGCAGCATGCTAGCAACTTGTCCATTCCAGCTGACTTCTCTTCCTGGATTGTGTTTGTAGTATGTCATGTCTTTGTCATGCCAACTTCTTCCTCCCTAAAGGGGGAAGGATTCTTCAGTCTCTAAGACCATCTAACAGCCTGACATGATTCTTTTCCTAGTTCTCTAAGCAAATCTACAGCCCCCTTTCTCATACTAGTTCATGTTCACTGGCAGCTGGTAACGATAGTATAACAACTCTAGGCAACAACTTTGCCTTGGGAGACATGATTCTGATTCTGAACTTGTCTATAACTAAGTCTTTTCTAGACTCTAATTACTGATGGTCTCTGGGAAATTGGCCTTGGCCACTGTGCTGGGAGTCAAGGTTGGTCTTTTCTAGACCACATCAGGGTGCACTATCTCATCCTTTGTCTTTGTTCCCTTCCAAAGCACTAGCTTCCTCTGGGATGACACACCAGCTGTAGCACAGTACCTGTGGCTGTGGATCCTTGTTCAATCTGGAAACCCACATCCCTTGCCATTCTATAGCTCCTTTCTCCAACAGCTGTGACTATACAATAGAATTAACATAAAGCAGAACTTGGCAGAGGCACATTTAATTTACAGTGATTATACTATCTATTATGTAACACGGTTTTAAAGTACTACAAGCTCCCTGGAGAAGAGGAGAAAAAATATGTAAAGAGGACCCAACCCTCTCCAAAATCACATAATGACAAAAGAAACTCAGAAACCAAATACAATCTATGGCATAATAAATAGAGCATTTAAAAGTACTTAGCATTCTTAAATCCCCTCTTTCATCCCATCAGGAAATAAGTTTATTTCTAGTAGAGTATAAAAAGCACACACACACACACACACACACACACACACACACACACACACACAGAGGTGTGTGTATATATAATCAACATTTTAAATTCTGAGAGACAGTTAGAACTGAATGGGTCTCTTAAGAGGAGAGAGTTTCAAGATGATTGTTTGGTGGTTTCCAAGTAGATTGAACGAATATTCGGCTGTTCTCAGTGCAATGGCCAGCCCTGAGCCTAGGTACCATGTTCTTTTTCCAGGGCAACTTTAAGCCTCACAGATACTCCCTGGGCTCTGGGCTCTGGGCTCTGGGCTCTGGGCTCTGGGCTCTGGGCTCTGGGCTCTGGGCTCTGGGCTCTAGTTTCCAGGTGTGGGGAGCTGGGTGCTGTTCCTGCTTCCCCATTAACACTCAGGTCTCTCTTGTGTGGGAAGGCTGATAGGAATACCTCTCAAGAACAGTTCTGAAGTTCTTTAGACCTGCTTGTTCTGGTCCCTGCTCATGACTTCACTGTGTGTCTTGATTCTGTCATCTGTAGAATGGGGTGATTTAGGCACTACAGGTATATCAGGAGAATTTAATGAGATGTTATAAGTTACGCCATTGTTTAATACATAACAGTGGCTCCAATGTTCCTTTATGAGCTTCCTGCTAGTGTTCTGCTTTCTAGACTGTGTGGAGATGTAGTGGTTTTATCAAAGGAAGGCTGTGCAAAGGTGGCTGCTGGGTAGCTCTGGAAGACATTGGAGTTGAGAGGATCTTTTGGGAACTTTGAAAATATCCCTTAAGGTAGATATCAGCTTGCGGTATATGACTGAGCTTCAGAGGAGAGAGAGGATTTGATAGTATGGCTTTGGGATTTTGAAGAAGTTCCTCTACACCCCATCACCACTTCTGTGTTCACTTCAGGAGAATGTTAGGTAGGTGTGAATAGAGCATCATGGATCTACACTGAGGGCAGAACAATAACATTCTACAAAAATACCCTAATACTCTGGCTTCCTGACTGTGGTAACATGTGGGCTGTGGGAAGGAATTATGTGCAATTACACTTGAATTTGTCACTCTCAGTTCTGCATGGCTAAACGTCACTGGCAATCTCAAGAAAGGGAGGGGAAAATCGTTACTTCCTATTAGCAGCTTCCTTAGCAACTTGGGATTTTGGAGAAGTTCCTCTATACCCCAACTTTGCTTTCAAATGGTCTTTATTGAACTCATTGTGACACTTATGAACTGGTTCCCAAGGTTGTGGAGACATATCCCAGGACACATATAAGAGAAAAATAACCAAGACCCTTCCCTGCTTCATAGTGCATGCTTCTTTCCTTTCCTTTCCTTTTCTTTCCTTTCCTTTCCTTTCCTTTCCTTTCCTTTCCTTTCCTTTCCTTTCCTTTCCTTTCCTTTCCTTTCCTTTTCAAATTTTTTTCCTTTTCCCTTTCCTTTTCTTTCCTTTAAATCTTTTTCTTTCTTTTGGATGTCAGACTAGAGGGAGGCTTAATACTGCATGGGAATGGAAAGAGTCACTGTTGCAATGCCAGAGATAGACATTCATACAGGGCTACAACAGCTAGCCTGACTCTCTGGACAGGGAGGAGAGTTCCCAGCTAAATGAGATGTGCCATGTGTGGATTGCTACAACCAGAAGCATTCCTCCCCTTCATCCTGGTTTTGTATTTTATGTCACCTTCATGGTACTCTTCTGGGCTTCAAGGAACATAAAGAGCTTTGCATCATTCTCTATGTGATGTGACCTTCACAGTGCAGACATAGCCACTTATTTATAATCATTCCTTTCCATATAAGACCAGAAGCAGATACTTACTATTATAGGATATATATATCCTGCTTCTGGAGATAACATGAAAATCAACTTGTATAGGAAAGGATGATTATGGAACATTTTAGCACATATTTTATTATAAAATATTTATAGTAAATACATAGGGTTAGGATATAGAAATCCATTAATAATAAAGACAATATCACATGTTCTTTTAAAGTTTGTTATTGTAATCTGTTTTTGCAGAGTGAGTCTGTAAGCCACATTATATAGTAATGCACTGGAGCCAAGTCTTTAGGTTCTAAATCCTGGATTCTTTGTCATTCCATTTTACCTCCTACAAATATATGCAAGCAGAGGTGCAGTGTTTAAAGATTATTGCTGAAATATCCAGGGCTGTATGTAGTATGAATCCCAAGAAAATCATACTGACCCCTGGGTTGCATATATAAGTGAGAGGGGAAATAAATCATCCTTTGTGCCAGAAAAGCTCTGAACTCCAAACCTTTCCTTACTTTAATGAAGTGCCAGCATGGGCATATATGTTAACCCTTGCAGGGCAACTCTGCACATGCTCGGTCTTTGTTCTTCCTTTCCCCTGTTGCACTATAGTTGACATTCTTTACACAAAAGTAGTACCTGGTTCCTTGTCTATGACTTTTCTTTTGTTACAGTTTTTGAGACAGTCTTGCTGTCTGGAATAAGCTAGTTTGAAATGCACTTCTCCTGCCTCAGCCTCTCAAGTGCTGGGACTACCGACTCTCTGATTTATTTTAATTTCTCTTTTACTTCTTTCTGCCCAGAAACTGTTATGCTTATATTCTTTCTCAGGGGTCCTCAGGGCTGGTCTAGGGAAGTCCATAGATAGAGTCAGGCTGCACACCATACTGTATTGTTGTACTAAATACGTGACCTCTTGCTTTGTAGAGCTTTAGGCTCAGCATGGAGAGGAGAAGTAACAGCCATCATTGGGGCCATCTGCTTTGGACAGAAGGGAAGCTTCACACTGTTAGATTCTCACAATTCATCCGTCAGCTCTGACCACCAGGCCAAGGCTGAGATTGGCTTCTTGGTCTCCAAGATCTTACTGGTCAAATATAGATCTGAAATGGTTGGGATAGGCTTACATGATAAAAGTGAGGCTGGACCACATATCTGATTGCTGTGCCCAGAGAAGGAGCTAACATGGAAAGTGGGAGAAGTCCTGTGACAGAGTACTGCTTTGTCTCCATGGCCACCATTTTCACTCATTGTCTGACTGGGACACTGAGGATTCAGTCAATACTGAAAGTTATAAAGAGAAGGAACAAATGTAAAACAAGGGAGAGGACAGGTACAGAAGGAGGGAATGGGGAGGGGAAAATAATGCATGGAAACTTTGTGATGTCATGTTCCAATAAAACATGGAGGTCTCTTCTAAAGGTGGAAAAGGGAAAGGCAGAGAAATCCCACAGATGATAGAACTCTGTGTTTTTCTTTTGCACAAACACCAAATGTGTGGAGAAAAAGAAGATCCTTTGGATGAAATAAAATTAATGAAGAGGCACAGTGTTTAAAAAATAATAGCAAAACAGAGGGTAATTAGGAGACAGTGGAAGTAGAAACTAAAAGAAGAGAGAAGGAAGGGGTAAAGGATAGAGTAGTGAAGAGGAGGAGGCAGGAAGGAGGGGGAGAGAAATGAGAGTGATAAAGAGAAGGATCTGAAACTGAGTATGGACTTGGAGAGACTACGTCAGACAGAAACCATGGTTCCATTTTGAGAACATCTTCACTGTGGGTGTGTGGGTGTTATTAGACAAGAGGAGGTGGCCCTGGCTATTGTGAAACTATTATTATATAATTATGTCTAATAACAGTAATTCCCTGGGGGAGGTCACTGCCTGCATTGTGGATGGAATCTGATTTGATGAGTCTGTCTCTCCTTGTATTCATGCTGCCTGACAGGGGG
Source organism: Apodemus sylvaticus (assembly GCF_947179515.1). Taxonomy (NCBI): domain Eukaryota; kingdom Metazoa; phylum Chordata; class Mammalia; order Rodentia; family Muridae; genus Apodemus; species Apodemus sylvaticus. The sequence goes on along the minus strand of NC_067479.1, from coordinate 55,978,638 downwards.
CCAGGGTGGCAGGGGAGCCCAGGAAGGAGGAATGAAAGGAAGGGAGGACGAGGCTACACATTCCCACTCCAGCTTTCCTGAATAGCTGCTGCTTCAGACTCAATCACATTCGATTATGCCCATTTATAATTCTCTCAGTCATTGCCTTGTCTCTCCATTAATTATGCCGATTAGCTTGAACTATTGTTGATGTTAATTAGACTTTGAGAAATGTGTTTGGGCTGCCCACTGGTTGGTGTTCAGAAGGGGGAGAAAGGGTAGAAGGGAAATGAGGGAAATGCAAGGGCTTTGTCTGAAATAAGCCAGCAGTATGGCTAGAGATGCCTGATCTTAATGGTAGAAGAGCAAAAGGCCAATGGGCCCCCACCGGTCCTCTCTAGGCAACATTTTGCTTTCCCTCTGGCTTTTCCCCCCTCATTTACCCCTACAGATTTAGAGCAAATTTATTTCTCTGTGCATGTGTTTACTTTGTCGCTAGCTCCTGAGACATTCTCTCTCTATTTTCCTCCTAGACCCAATTGCAAGACTCCATCTTTTCTATGTTAGTTCCCTTTCTATTCCTGTGACAAAACATTGTGTCAATCACATTATTAAGAGGAAGGATTCTTTTGGGTTCTGAGTTTGAGGTTTCTGCCCATGGCAGGGTTGACTCTTGTTTCTGAGGCAATGGCAAAGCAGAGCATTAGGGCAGAAATACACAGAAGAGAGAGAAGAGTGAGAACAGGCAGTCAATGGCTCTTTTGAGAACACAAGCTCAAAGTTAGTTAACTAATTTTCTTTCACTAATCCTCACTTCCTAAAAGGTGCTACTGCCCTCCAACATTGTTGTAGGCTAGTGACTGCATCTGGCACACTGGCCTTTGTATGACATTTAAGATCTAATATATAGCAACCTCCAAGTACCCTTCTCTACTCTAGTTCCCGCAAACAACTCTCACTTTGAATTCTGCTGTTATTGCAGGAGAGTAGCTTCCTTAAGAACACAGATTTAGAGTTGTAAAAACCTGCCTTGGATCTTGATTCTGATACTGATGGCTGTTTGATGTTAGGGAAGTTACTTAACTTTGCAAGCCTTTCTAGTGTTGAAACAGCAATATTTTCTCTTAGTGAATTTGAGAGCCAAACTCCTGTCTCAAGAAACTCCTCTCTAATTTTGCTCTATAGTAAGAACATACAGCATGAAATATAAAAATTAAAGAGACACTATACAAGGAGATTTGAATTTCCCCACATATATCAGAAAGCCTCTAAAGAGATCTAGATATGACAATGCGGAGTTCATGATTGGCATTTGGAACACTTGTTGTGAGAAGCTTTGTTAGAAACTAGAAAAATAAGAAAATCCCTAGCATCTTAGAATATGGCAGGAAGAGAAAGCTTACACTCACTAGGTTGAGGCTAGGGTAGGACAGGTGCAACAGACTGAAGGGAGGAGAAGAATGAAGACAGGTAACAGGACCATCCATGTGGATGGCGCTGAGTTGGTTGATATGTTTGTTCTGCCAATCACTCAGAAGCATTGGGAGAAGAAGTAGAATACCTAATAGCACATTGGGGTTGTTATCCACATATTAGCTATAAATGGTTTCAAGGCCTAATATCAAGCAGAGAGTGACGTAGACACTCAATCCAGAACTACTCACACTCGTCACATTTATGTACACTGGATGGTTTGAAAGCCCAAGCATTACAGAGGTAGTCAATGCCACAATGCAGATGGAATTGCAAAGGAAGCATGAAGGGGTTTATTTTGGAGCCTTGGGGAGCAGAGATAGAGAGAAAATCAGAGAAACCCAGATGGAGATGAGTTCAGACAGAGTCAGAGTTGAGGAGCTATCAGAGAATGAGTTGGTAACGAGGTTGTGATCAATGGCATTAAATGCTATACAAATAATTTAACAGGAAAACTGGGAAATCTGACCATTGGCTTTGCTTAGTACTGAGCTACAGGAAAGGGCAGATAATTCTGACAGGTTTTCCTCAGATATAGAGTCAGGCCACTGTGGGGCAACAGCAGATTTGGTGACACTTGATAAAAAAGAAAAAAGCTGGGACAAAGAAGTTGTCTTTTTTCACTCCAGTGGTTATCCCCTGCCTCTGAGAACTTTCCTCCACTTTTCTCTGGGAAACACTTGAACAATATAAATAACTAAATTCTTGATTTGCACTAAGTAGAACACTTGTTTAATTTGTGTATCAAAATAGCAGGCTCTATGAGCAGTTTGAGTATCAAGTTGGTACTGAAGAACTATGGGAGAGGGAGCCCTAACATTGGGGTTGGATGGAGGAAAAAACAGCTTGGTAAACAAAGACCCACTCATTCTTATTGTTACCCTAAAGATTTTGCTGATATTAGTTGAGTAAAGGCAGACTACAAAACAGCAGAAATCCAAGACTCCAAAGAAAACAGATCTCTTCTTTCTCTGGACCCATTGCAATAAGTAATGCTGCTACTCCGGTTTAATAGCTATCTGTATCAAACCATGGTGTGAAAGGCATGAGAGTTCTGGAAACCACACCTTGAATATAGAGGGGAGAGCAGTCAAAGTGAAATGCAATGCAAGTGTTTTACCTGTCTGCAATGAGTCTAGCTGCTGAGCAAATCCAATATACCAGGCAGTCTTCATACAACATCTTTCTTATTAATAATGTAAGCATGATAGAGGTTGCTATTGATCTTCGATACCTAAATCTTACTTCTCTATGAATAAAAAATGTAATCAGATCTCAGAAATAAGCTAAAGACCACTGCCTGGGTCTAAATGACAGGGATAAATTAGAGCACACTGCAGAAAACCGAAAAATGTTAATGGACAGCAGCCCCAGTATGCTTCCCAGCTGGCTTAGGAGAGCTCAAGACTGACTGGAGAGTCAGCAGAGAAGCTCCCTGGCCTGGGGCTCTTTGTAGCCTGTAGGACAGCACCAGATCCATCACTGTCGAGGTCCCAGTAATGCTAACAGTGAACCTGTTTGGGTTTGACATACTTCCTGCTTTCTGCTTTTATGAGTGAGAGTATATCCCCAGGGGAGGGGACAGTTACAGCTTTTCTATTTTTACTAGGATTTAAGGTATTGGATAAAATCAAATATGATATAAAATCAGGAAATTAAACAGTAAAATATCAATGAGAATGGCTGAAGTAGGCATTGCGAAGGACCTAAGCTATGGTAGCTACTTTAGCTGGATGTGCATTTAGTACCATGATTCATTATATCTGAAGATGCGTGCGTAGGAAGCTACAACCTCTGAGCCTGCCTGTGTGTTCTCTGTGACTCTGAATGTTCTCTGTAGTGAGAATTTTGGTTTCTTTAAAAATCCAGTTATGTTTTGTGACTGTGTTTTTGTTTTAATCCCAGGTGTCAGATACAGGACTGCTTCAGACTATCCACAGTTGCTGACTATGATAGTCTCATGTTCTAGGAGGGGTGAGATTTTCAGCTGCAGATAGTTTATGTTTGGAATTCTGAGGGCTCTTGAGAGGGTATACATGGGAGATCCTGAGAGGCCTAGGGTGGGGTGGGACTGCTGCTCCCCCTGCTGCTGCCCCTGCTTCTGTTTCCCTTGGTCTTTCTCCCCTTGCTGATCCTGGCTGCTGTTGTTGTGGTTTGTCAAGTAGCCATGAGCAAAGAGATGAGAAGCAGAAATTGGAGATATCCTGATGATGAAGATTGAATTTTCCCCAAGGAACTCTATGCCCCTAAACAGCAGGAAGAAGTATAAAAAGCCTATACCCCTTTCCCCTGCTGGCCTTCTTTCTCTCCTCCTTGGTGTTGAGGGGTTGGAAGGGATTGAGGTGGAGAAGGCATGTAGGTATAAGAACCCAGTAAAGTAGACCAAAAATTATACCCACCTTTCCCTCTATACATCTAAGTCTACAGTTGCTGTCTGTGGCTTAGTGTTGATGGCTCTCTATCACTTGTGATAGAGGATTGCAAAGAATATAAGGGACACTTCAGCTCAGCCATCACTATTTCCAGAAGTAAAGTAGAAATGTAAAGTATTATTGGCTTTGCTAAATTCTAGGCCAATTCTTAGTTTCCATGGTGACCTTGGAAGAATGAGGTCCTTTCAGAAGGAACATGATCTCAAGACACTTTGCTTGTTTTGTTTTATTTTTTAATCTTTTATTTTAATTAACAATACCAGATACAGCTCCCAATTCCCCGAGTTCCTACGATTCTCTCATTTTGCGTCATTCATTCCTATAGGATTCACACTTTCAGCTGCTCCTTCTCACTGACTCTATCCTCTAACTAGATGAATGTACATTTCTCTCCACTTCTGCTCCTGTCACAGACAGAGCAGGCAAGAGGAAGTGCACAGCTGCTTTGCATCCTTGGTATCTTGTACAACATTAACTATTAACCTTGGAGGAGTCACTTCTCTGCCGCCCAGAGAGGAGGCTGGATACTTCTTAGGATGCTATCTCTAAGTCTCAGCCCACATCTAAGAAATAGACCTTTGTTTCACAATATCTTTGCAATCATTCTTTCAAAAGTCATAATTACTTTCTAATTACAAATCCTATAACTTTTTTTCTCAGTAATTATCCTACTTGACCTTTGGGACAACAGTTAATTCTTGATTTAGTTTTCCTTTTCAGCTCTCAGCCTTTTCTTGTTTGAGAAATCTCAGCTGATACTGGCTCTGTACCCTGCTTTCTTTCCATATAGTCAAATTTAAAACAAAATAGAGAGTATTTACAGCATATTAAAATAGTAAATAGAGTCCTTCCTTCTTTCTGAGGTAGATTATTCACCTATTTTCTATCTTTCTTTCTTTCTATCTATCTATTTATCTATCTATCATCTATCTATCAATCATCTATCTGTCTGTCTATCTATCTGCATATCCATATATTTATTTATCTATTCATGTATTTATTTGTGGCCTTGATCTCACTGTGTAGCTGAGGATGCCTTGAACTTCTGACTTTCCAAATGCTGAGGTAACAGATGTGTGCTACCATGCCTACCAAGAATGTAATTCTCTCAAAAGGTTGGCGTTCCCAGGTAACCATCATAGGAGTTATGTCCAGACTCACTTCCTAAATGTTATCATTCATTTATATATTATAAATTTAAATTATTCAAATAATTATGGAAACAATGAATAATAATCAGTACAATAATTAAATTATAGAAAGTAGCAATAGTGGTTTTAAAATAGAATTGAACTGAGCAATAAAATTAAGTAAATATAGAGTTAGTGAATTAATTTTTATTGTTATAATTAGAAAAATAATGCAAATGATGAAAGGTCTATTCAAAATATTTATCTTTATAGTACAGATGGAAACCAAGACAAGGTTAAATGTTATTACAACAAAATCAATAGATTTGTTTAATTTAAGTATAGTTAATTAGGAAAATTCATTCAATTATTTTAAACTTTACAGTTATACAATTCAAATCACAAAATCATGGAAGAGTAGTTATAGGGAAGAATAAACCATGCATGCTTTCATTTCTGTTGGTGTGATGAAATTCTCAGGCAAAAACATCTGGGGGAAGAAAGAGGCTAATTTAGTTTGTAATCCCAGGTTGCATCCCTTTATAGTAGAGAAGTCATAGTGGCAGTAGATTGAAACAGCTAGTTAGATATATTCACAGTCATGAATAGGGGGAAATGATTGCATGCACACTCATTGCTTGATTTTGCACACCTTGATTTCTCCACCCTCATACATGACTACCTACATAGAGAATGGTGCTGCCCACAGTAGGCTAGGTCTTCTGACAGCATAACTTAAGGCAGCCCTCTACAAACATGCTCAGTGGCTAGCCCGATATATATACTCTCTTACTGAAACTTTTCCAGCTGATTTTAAATTGTGTCAAGGTGGCAAAGCTAACCATCACAAGCCATAAAGAAGTAAAAATTATAAAGCATAAGACTAGATGAGGGAAGATAGTCAAAATACATTTGAGTTGATTGTAGATAGCCATGGATTTATACATAAAACAAAACCATAAAGCTATTAGAATAAGACAGGAGAAAATCTTCTGAATTTAGAAGTTCATAGATATGAAAAGCTGTTAGATATAATAATAAAATTTTATCTTGGAAAATATTACTTAATTGCTTTTTCTTAGATTAAAATCCTCTGTTCTGAGACAGAAAGGAAAAGAGAAAATGGAGGCTGGGAGAAAGCTTTTTGCCAAACTACTCATTTTATAAGTGACTTACACCTAGATCTCTTAATTTCTTTGCCTGTTGCTGTGATAAAATACTCTGACAAAAGCAACTCAAGGACAAAATGGTTTGTTTTGGCTCACAGTGGGCACATTTCATCATGGAGAGGAAGTATAGAAGGCAGGAGTTTGAAGGAGCTGAGTTGAATTCACAGCCAACAAACAGGAGGAACAAGCTGTTGCTCGCTGCCCCTTTTCCATTTCTACAATCCAGGATCCCATCAAGGGAATGGTGTCACCCACAGTGGATGGATCTTACCACCACAATTAATGTAATCAAGGAAATCCCTCAACTGTCCTCCATGTGATACTAGATTCAATCACCTTCACAATTAACTCTATTCACACTAAAATATACAAAAGAGCCCACAGGTCACCAATAAAACACAGGAATGATTTGGAGGAGTTGTGAAGGTAAATGACCAAATGCTAAATGTGTTCAATGTCATTAAATGTTAGAAAATTTAAATTAAAACCATATATATCTCACCACATACTGTTGTGCCTTCATGAACTCCACAAAGACCATCTAGAAGCCGAATCTGATGGAATCACATTAGGGTCTCTTTATTTAAGCTTGAACTTGGGCTACACCACTATCTCTGATGCAAAAGAATGGGGGTGGGGCCTCCAAGCCCAGTTTCAGGCAAATATTTATAGAGGTAAGAACAGGGTATCTAGCCTGGTACACATCTGATCAGGGAGCCATTATGGGGAGCTTTAACATAATTGGCTGGTGCTGGGAGCCAAACCATAAACTTCTGTTTTCTTTCTGATTGGTGGCTGTTAGAAAGTGAAGTGTCAGGGGGCAGGCTTGTAACCTAGAGGTGCATATTTGTTGGGGAATAACCTGGAAACTGGTGTTAGATGCAAGTCTTGTTGGGGGGTAACCTGGAAACTGGTACTAGGCACAGGTCTTGTTGGGGGAGGGGGATAGTCTGGAACTTGGTGCTAGGTAGGAAGGAAGTAGATCTGAGGGGAACTGCTGATGGCAATGGAGTATGATACAGCCTCTCTGAAATATGGCAGTTCTGTATAAAATTAACCATTTACTTGTAATACCAAAAGTTATATTCTTGGGAGCTTGTCATAGGAAAATGAAAATGTATCCTTACATCAAACTGCATAGCAGATTTATTTACAGTACTCCCAAACTAGATAAAACCCAAAAGTCTTTCCACAATTGTAGTTTTGCCACTTTGAAGATGTTTCATAAAGAGTATCATGTACTATATAGAATTTAGAGAATAGCTTTTGGACAAGGAATAGGGCATTTAAAACCCATTTATGTTGTTTTATGTGTCAATAGCTTGGTCTTTTTATTGACTGATAACAGTCCATGGTAAAAATATAATCAGTACTTTTCTAGTTGGTGCATATAACCAGTCATACCTCAGGCAATCCAAGTTAATATCAGTGGTAAAAATTCATACTAATAAGAGACGCCCATATATGTGTGTGTGTGCATATTTGTGTGTGTGAGCATGAGTATATATACACGTGTGTGTGTGTGTGTGTGTGTGTGCAGGCCCAAGTATGTAGATTTAATACCTATGGTCACTTTTTCTCAAACTCATAACCTAAGTTGAAAATACCCAAGACATAATCCACATATTAAATGATGTCCAAAAAGAATGGAGGAGTGGCCCCTGGTTCTGGAAAGACTCAGTGCAAGAGTATAGGGGAATTCCAGAACAGGGAAGTGGGAAGGGGTGGATGGAAGAATACGGGGACGGAAGAGGGCTTATGGGACTTGTGGGGAGTGGGGACCCAGAAAAGGGGAAATCATTTGCAATGTAAATAAAAAAAATAAAAAAAAAACATAAGAATAACTTTCAATTAAAGTACATTTTATAAGATGCTTGATTGGGATATGTCAAGACTGCTGTTCAAAAACAATGAAAATCTGAGACACTCTCTTGAACAAGAAGAGATTGACACAACAACATCAAGTAACATGGGTATCTGGCAGGGGTTCTGTATAAAAGGATCATTCAGTAAAAGCTAAGGAAGCCTGAAAACAATCCCAACTTTAGTTGGAAATTATGCGTCAATATTGGTTCTTTAGGTATGACAAGTTCATCTCACTAATGTAAGTGTACATAATAGGTAGAACTGGGTGTTCAGGAGATTGAATCTGTACTATCTTTGTGTTTTGTTTTTAAATCTAAAACTAACTTAAAAATTGTATATTAACTTATCATATATTTATTTATTTTGTTTGCATGGGGTCGTGTCTGCATCACAGTGCACAGGTGGAGATCAGAGGACAATGTGTGGGACTCCCTTCTCTCTACTGTGTAGGTTTTGGGTATATAAGTCAGGTGGGAGATTAAAGTTAGGCTTCAGGATGACAGTGAACACCTTTGTCCATGATGCTGTGTTAGCAGCCCTGAAACTAACTTAAAATAAATGTCTGTGTTTAAAAAAATATGACAAGGTAAATATTTATATTAAAGCACAATGGATCTTAAACAACAGCAAGCATAAACCAAAAAAAAAAAAAAAGAAAAGAAAAAAATCTCCCCATGGACCATTTATAAGGCGCAACCACAACCAATTCACTTACAAAATTTTAAAATGAAATTGCATGTTCTCATACATCAAGGCCATGCAGTGAGGAATGGTCATTAATAGCAGAAAAGGAGATTTCAAAACAAGCTTTTAGCAGGTTAATGGGGTCATTCTTCATGATAAAGATATAATGGTCATTAAAGTTTCTCTTTTAAATATCATGAAATGACTTCAGAATGCATGAATAATGGCATCACCCAAAGAATGAAACTTTAAAATATCACTTTATAGATCAAATTGACTCAAATAAATAGTGAAAGTGATGACTGAATATTAACAAGCATGATTAATTTTACATATGTATGTCAAAATGTGTAGCCTAAGGTAATGTATTTCTCTTCAAAATACCATGACATGTTCATAAAAAATTGATCATGGCCAAGGTCAAAAATGAAAACTTTGATGAATTCTCTGAAGTACATTTTTATGAACAATTTTTTTTCAGTTCCTGAAGTAAAGATAAATATTTAAATTATAATCTCTTCATAGTATAAAAAGTGTTAAAAGTTAAAAGCTAACAATTTAAGAATTAAGGTGAATGAAAAGTAATGATAATTGGGATTTAGAAACAGTAATGGCAGAACTGGAATCAATGACTGAGAAAGTAAAATAATAAGTAGAAATGCAAAGTAAAGAGCTACTCGAAACAGAGCTAAGCATAATAAATAGTAAGCAGAGGTGTTCACTATAAACATGTGCATGATATATTATGAAATTTAAACTGTAGTTCTTAAAATTCGAAAAGATGTATTTTTCAAATGTATGTTATACCTTTAAAATCTTCAGGATTTGGATGACTTGCTGGCAAACACACTGACCAGAATGAGCCCTGACAGAAAACCCAACCTTCACATTCTGATTACAACAAATGAGTGAAATTTAAATTACTCTCCTGAAATTACAGTATCATTACATACAAACTAGGTCTCTTTCTGTTTCTTGTTTATCTTATTTTCAAAGGCAGAGAATTCAGCCATGCTGAGCCCATTTTCTAGCAGTTGATTCCATGCCTCTCTCTTCCACTGAAAGATAGCTGTTTTTTAAAAGCTGGATTATTCTAGAACACAGTCTGAATGGATCCTGTGTACCCAAGATTTAGACTCATTGTAGCATAGCATTGCACCTCCATAATATATTAAGGATGCAGAAGAAAAGGATTTTTATACTGTATCCCAAACCTGGACTTTATCACATCCAAGTTTAGAGAATGCAATTTATCCAGGGTTAGTCCTTGTGTGGGAGGAAAACACACTCTACTCCTTCTGCAGGTTGTTTATGAACAACTGAAAAGAGAAGCCACAAGCAAAAGGTTAACAAAGGTGGAGAGTGGAGAAAGCCATCCAAGCAGGACGTAAGCTAATGAGTGGGTAATAAGTATATAAAATAACGACTGGGCAATTAATGAAGAAAAAACAATGTGAACTCAGTGGAAACCTTCTCTATATTAAGTATAGCAGACATTCCGCTTCAGGACACAGACTGAGAAGCATCTGAAATTAGCAAAAATAATCTGATATAAAATATTTAAATGTACATTCTCAGAATAGGTTAAGACAATAAGAAGCCTGCAAAACCACATGAGAAGCTAGTGAAATGCTTTTCTGGAGGAGATATTGTCTCTCCAGAATATCAGGTACATATTGATATTTTTTTATTATTCCTTGGAGATAAATAATTTAAAATCTTTATTTGAACATCTTTAGCATCATAATTTATAGAACTCCTCTGTAGGATATGTTTGGTTCACTTTATGTCATTTTGTTAGATTAGATGGTAGGATAATATATGTGTAGCTCTTAGAGAAGAACATGGATTTAATCTTCTCCAATCATCATTTTATTAACTTTTGAAGATCCAGGGCATAAAACAAGTCATCCAGATATTGTTATTGATTATGACCTTGACCGAGTTTACCCCTTCATTTCTGAGAACTGCTGTCATGATGCAGACTCATTTCAGAACGGGATCTAAATCAAGGTTAACCTGCCCAGCAATGTCACAAACTCAAATGCTATCTGGCTTGTTTTCTTCTGTGACAAAGGCAATGCTACCTCACTAAGTCCCTTTCCTTTGCCTGAGATGACAGGAAATTGGGGTTTCTCAGGGTTGCTGTGGTTAGGCCAAGATGTGTGGTTACTTGGGTTAATGAGCTCTAGCATGACTCTAGTGTGAGTCAATCTGGGCTGAAGGATAAAAGAACAGCCAGGCTTGTGTCCCTTCATTTGCTTATCAGAGAAACACCAAGCGAGAGAACAGAGCTAGGAGCCGGAAATGGCTAGGATCCTTGAGATATCATTTGAAGGATTTGTCCTAGAGAGGTACTGTATCTCCTTTGTACAGAGAAAAAAATAAACTTATGGATCAAGTGACAGGGATTTCTGTGTTTATTACAGCAGCATTATTCCATCCCTTTCATGGTTCCTTTTAGTTATATGACCTACACACAATCACACACATGTTTAGATGCACAAACAAACACACAAATCTAGATTCTTCATAATAGAAAAAATACTTTATCTGTTTTGTGCTGTTTTGTTTGTTTTCAAATAACATAGTGATGCCTGTTGGGAAAAGGTAAAAGGAACTTGTCTTAATTACTGCCATTTTAACTTCAAACTCCATTTTACCCAAGCTGACCAACTTCCTCTCTAAGCAAGAAAAATTCCCCAAAACCACCTGTTACCAACCCCTTCATTAAGTAATAATAGGTACCCCAAGGCCTATGCCTAACAAAAAAAAGAGAGCAAATGATGTTCTGTTCAGGAACTTTTCCCCTGTGCCCATGTCCTCAAGGGTCTTCCCCAGTTTCTTTTCTATTAGTTTCAGTGTGTTTGTTTTATGTGGAGGTCCTTCATCCACTTGGAGTTGAGCTTAGTACAAGGAGATAAGAATGGATCAATTCACATTATTCTGCATGCTGACCTCCAGTTGAATCAGCACCATTTGTTGAAAAGTCTATCTTTTTTCCACTGGATGATTTCAGCTCCTTTGTCAAAGATCAAGTGACTATAGGTGTGTGGGTTCATTTCTGGGTCTTCAATCCTATTCCATTGATCTACCTACCTGTCACAGTACCAATACCATGCAGTTTTTAACACTATTGCTCTGCAGTACTGCTTGAGATCCAGGATACTGACTCCCCTGGAAGTTCTTTTACTATTGAGAATAGTTTTAGCTATCCTGGGTTTTTTGTTATTCTAGATGAATTTGAGAGTTGCTCTTTCTAACTCTATGAATTGAGTTGAGATTTTGATGGGGATTGCATTGAATCTGTATATTGCTTTTGGCAAGATGGCCATTTTAACTATATTAATCCTGCCAATCCGTGAGCAAGGAAGATTTTTCGATTTTCTGAGGTCTCCTTCAATTTCTTTCTTCAGAGACCTGAAGTTCTTGTCATACAGATTTCACTTGTTTGGTTAGAGTCACCCCAAGATACTTTATATTGGTTGTGGCTATTGTGATTCTCTAAGATCAAGAATTGACAAATGGGACCTCATAAAATTACAAAGTTTCTGTAAGGCAAAGGACACTGTCAATTAGCAAATTGGGGAAAGATCTTCACCAACCCTACATCCAACAGAGGGCTAATATCCACTATATACAAAGAACTCAAGAAGTTAGACTCCAGAGAGCCAAATAAACCTATTAAAAATAGGGTACAGAGCTAAACAAAGAATTTTCACCTGAAGAACTTCGAATGGCTGAGAAGCACCTTAAGAAATGTTCAACATCTTTAGGCATTAGGAAAATGCAAAACAAAACCACCCTGAAGTTTCACCTCACATCAGTCAGAATGGCTAAGATTAAAAACTCAGGAGACAACAGGTGTTGGCGAGAATGTGGAGAAAGAGGAAAACTCCTCCACTGCTGGTGGGAATGCAAGTTAGTATAACCACTCTGGAAATCAGTCTGGCAGTTCCTCAGAAAACTGGGCATGACAGTTCCGGAGGACCCTACTATATCACTCTTGGGCATATACCCAGAGGATTCCCTGGCATGCAATAAGGACACATGCTCCACTATGTTCATAGCAGCCCTATTTATAATAGCCAGAAGTTGGAAAGAACCCAGATGTCCCTCAATGGAGGTATGGATACAGAAAATGTGGTATATTTACACAATAGAATACTACTCAGCAATTAAAAACAATGAATTCATGAAATTCTTAGGCAAATGGTTGGATCTGGAAAATATCATCCTAAGTGAGGTAACCCAATCACAAAAGAACACACATGGAATGCAGTCACTGATAAGTGGTTATTAGCACAGAAGCTCTGAATACCCAAGACACAATTCACATATCAAATGATTCCCAAGAAGGAAGGAAGGAGAGGGCCCTGATCCTGGAAAGGCTTGATGCAGCATTGTAGGGGATTATCAAGACAGAGAAGTAGGAAGGGGTTGATTGGAGAACTGGCAGAGGGTGGAGGGCTTATGGGACTTATGGTGAGGGGGAACAGGGAAAGGAAAAATCATTTGGAATGTAAACAAAGAATATAGAACATTTTTAAAAAGGAGCAAATGAATTTGATTGGTTGGGCAAAAACATTTAATAATTCAGTGTCAGTTGACAATAATGGAATATTTGGTAAGTCCCTAATCTCTGAGTTTTGATCTTCGACAAAGAGGCTGAAAACATCCAATGGAAAAAAGATAGCCTTTTTAACAAATGGTGCTGGTTCAACTGGAGGTCAACATGCAGAAGAATGCGAATTGATCCATCCTTGTCTCCTTGTACTAAGCTCAAATCCAAATGGATCAAGGACCTCCACATAAAGCCAGACACTCTGAAGCTAATAGAAAAGAAACTGGGGAAGACCCTTGAGGACATCGGTACAGGGAGAAAGTTTCTGAACAGAACACCAATAGCGTATGCTCTAAGAGCAAGAATTGACAAATGGGACCTCATAAGGTTACAGAGTTTCTGTAAGGCAAAGGACACCATCAAGAGGACAGATCGGCAACCAACAAATTGGGAAAAGATCTTCACCAATCCTACATCAGATAGAGGGCTAATATCCAATATATATAAAGAACTCAAGAAGTTAGACTCCAGAAAACCGAACAACCCTATTAAAAAATGGGGTACAGAGTTAAACAAAGAATTCTCACCTGAAGAATTTCGGATGGTGGAGAAGCATCTTAAAAAATGCTCAACTTCATTAGTCATTAGGGAAATGCAAATCAAAACAACCCTAAGATTTCATCTTACACCAGTCAGAATGGCTAAGATTAAAAATTCAGGAGACAGCAGGTGTTGGAGAGGGTGTGGAGAAAGAGGAACACTCCTCCACTGCTGGTGGGGTTGCAAATTGGTACAACCACTCTGGAAATCAGTCTGGCGGTTCCTCCGAAAACTGGGCACCTCACTTCCAGAAGATCCTGCTATACCACTCCTGGGCATATACCCAGAGGATTCCCCACCATGTAATAAGGATACATGCTCTACTATGTTCATAGCAGCCCTATTTATAATTGCCAGATGCTGGAAAGAACCCAGGTATCCCTCAACAGAAGAGTGGATGCAAAAAATGTGGTATATCTACACAATGGAGTACTATTCAGCCATTAGAAACAATGAATTCATGAAATTCTTAGGCAAATGGATGGAGCTAGAGAACATCATACTAATTGAGGTAACCCAGACTCAAAAGGTGAATCATGGTATGCACTCACTAATAAGTGGTTATTAACCTAGAAAACTGGAATACCCAAAACATAATCCACACATCAAATGAGATACAAGAAGAAAGGAGGAGTGGCCCCTGGTTCTGGAAAGACTCAGTGAAACAGTATTCGGCAAAACCAGAACGGGGAAGTGGGAAGGGGTGGGAGGGAGGACAGGGGAAGAGAAGGGGGCTTACGGGACTTTCGGGGAGTGGGGGGGCTAGAAAAGGGGAAATCATTTGAAATGTAAATAAATTATATCGAATAAAAAAATTAAAAAAAAATCTCTGAGTTCTGATTGGTAAAAATTGTAATTGTAACTCGGCTCAGATGCTTGCAGGTTTTATATGTTTACAATCCTGGTAAAGCCCCTATTTGGGTCTGCCAGAACAAACAATGATCCCTAAGTCCTTTTCTGGGGATCGTGATGGGTCAGTGACTTGGCTTATGTGGTGGGAATAATAAAATATTTTGCCATTTCATGGGCCATTGATGTTTTTCCCCCTTTCCTAATGGTGTACAGTGGAAATAGTGTGACGATTTTTAGTTGCATCCATTTTCCTGCCAGTCATGATTTCATTTTTTTTTCTTTTTTGTATAAATGAGCTGTCGATGAACTTCTAAGCTGGTTCTACGTCTTATCGATCAGGAGAGTATTTCATTAAACATGGATGTGTGAGTATCTCTGTGACATGTTGACTCCGTCTGTATCCGTAGGGCAGAATAGCTGGGTCAAATGCTAATTCAGTTTTCAGATGAGCATACCTAGTGATGTTAGGATGTTTATGTTTATACAGAGTAGCTGCAACAGTTTCAGTTCCTGTCTGCAGTGTACTGCTTCTTGTTCCCCAGCACTTCATATTGCTGCTTCCTAGACAATAGCCATTGTGACTCAGGTAAGACAGAATCTCAGCACTTTGTTCTGTATTCCCTTGCTCACTAAAGATGTTGAACTCTTCTTCCCTCAAATATGTTTTGGACATTTGAATTTCTTCTTTTGAGAATCATCTATTCAGTTTATCAACCTATTTATTTACTGGATAATTTGTTTGGAGATGATTAATTTTTGCATTTCCTATGTTTTAGATATAGAGCCTAATTTATAGTTGGAAAATATTTTCTCATTCTTTATGCTATCTTTTACTTTCTGAAAATTGTACCACTTTTTGTGAAAGTTTTCTTTTTTTTAAATTTCACAAAATACCATTTTTTTTAATTCTTGGGATTATTTCCTGTCCTACTGGAGTTGCTTTCAGAGAGTCCTTGCCTATACCTATATTTGAAGTATTTTAACTCTTTTCTAACAATTTCTGAAGTTCAGTTCTTAATTTGTGGATCCACTTTGAATTTTTTGTGCTAGCCAGTTTTCCTATCACCATTTGTTTTCCAATGTATACTTCTTAGCACAAGTTTTCATAGCACCTTCCTTCCAAAGTATGTTTTTGATAACTTTGTCAAAAATTAGGAGGCTCCAGCTATGAGAGTTTATTTCTGGGCCCTCCATTCTATTCTACTTGGTTGATCTAAATATCTTTCAGTGCCAGTGCAATACAGTTTTTGCTGCTGTGGGTTGGCATTGTGGTTTTAGATCAGATCTTATGACTCCTCCAACATTGCTGTATTTGCTTAGTACGGATTGGTGAGTCTTGGTATCTTTTCACATGCATAAAAATATTAAGATTATTTTTCCTAAATTTGTAAAAAAATGTAATTGGAATTTTGATAGAATGGGAATCAAATCTGTAGATTACTTATGACAATGTAGCCACTTCAATACTTCTTTTCTACCAATCCGTAAGCGTGAAAAGATTTTTCATCTTCTAATGTCTTCTTCAATTTCTTATTCTTCATGCTGAAGTTTTCATTGCATAGATCCCTCAAGTCCTTGATTAGGTCTAGTCATAGGATTTAAAATTTCTTTGAAGAGAAATGAGACTTTTTTCTAATTTCCTTTTCAGTAAGTGAAAAGAAAAATATTTGTGTAGAGCAAAGCCTGGTCCTAGGCACTATAAGAGATATATGAAGGTCTATTCAATTTTGTACTTGACTTTGATAAACATAAAAATCTACCAAGAGAATTAACTAAAGAACAGAAATTACCTCAGTGGTAAGGATATAGTTTAGTCATTTTTAGTCCTATGTAAAAACTAAAGTGAATGATGTCATTTTTGCCCACATGGCTGGGACCGGAGGTCATCAAATTAAGTGAAATAATGCAGGCACAGAAAATCAAATTCCATATGCTCTTGTTTATGTGTAGAAACTAGAAATATATGAACTTGTGGCAGCAGATGATAAAATATGGGAAGTTTGAATGATGAAGAAATAATACTTTGTTGGTCCAGGGGTGTAATTGTATCCCTGATAAAAGTTTTAATATTCTGTAGATTAGATGGATAACATAAGTGACAACTATTAACAGTGTGTTTCAAAATATCTAATAAATATCTAATAGATAATACTTATTAGAATATTTCTAGCACACAAAAAAGTGACAAATGATTGAGGTGATCTGATCATTACACATGATATGCAGATATTGAGATGATCATACTGACCCTATGAACATATACAGTAATTGTACATCAGTAGAAAGGTAAAAAGTAAAAAAAAAAAAAAAAAAAAAAAAAAAAAAAAAAAAAAAAAAGCATATACAGGAGATAGTAAAATTATTTTCACTCTGGTAGGATGTGTGTGTATGTGTGTTTGAGAGAGAGAGAGGGTGGAGAGAAAGAGAGAGAGAGAGAGAGAGAGAGAGAGAGAGAGAGAGAGAGAGGAGTGTTGTTTATATACTATGAAGTTCTAAGAGAAATTGTTCCCTTCTTGAATTTGTCCCATTTCCTTTTATCTTATTAAATGTTATTCATTAACACTCAAGATTCCTGATAAGGAATAGTACCAGACAGTGGGAAGTATGGATGGAACAAAGAGTCAAACAAAACTCCCAGCTGAGTGTGCACTGAGAACTCCTTGAGGACGATGTTCATTACATTGTCGCACGCCTGCTGGATGAGGACTCTAGGGATGGATATATTCAAGGCTTAAGTATCCAGAATAGTTTTGTGTCTGCTGAGCAATTGGTCTGTTTTGTCAAAGGGACAATATGAAGTGCATAATTAATCAGGCTTTTCTTCCCAGATTTTCCACTAAAAGCTTAGAGCCAAATCCATGATTCATTTGTTACCAAGGCATGCGAGTTTATTGACTGTGCACTACCATTCTATTTTCCTCATCCCTAGTTCTGTTTTTTTTTTTTGTCTCTAGCACCATTTTACACCTTTCTTCACCACCTAAATTTAAAGCATGTTTGTTTATGTTATATCCCTATAAGGTTCTTTAAATCCATTTTGAAAATAGTTAAGGAAAACATAAAGAAAGGCAGTGTTATACATCCGTGATGAGGCAGCACTGTACTTGGTTGCATGAGAGGGAAAATAAAGGAAGAAAAAAAAAAGCAAGCAAGTAAAACAGAAAAAAGTAAGCAACCCAAATGTGATATAGCCCCTGCCCTCAAGAAACTTGAGCAGTGGTGGCCCAGAGCTCTATACACAGCCCTGGTGCAATTGATTTCTCCCCATTCTGAATTCTGGCAACACTTAGAGTCAATAACACCCAAGTTAGCACTTGCTGATATACTGCCTGGCACTGTCTGCTTATTGTTTTATGTGATTAAATGTTGCCTATTGGACAGGACCTTGTGTTAACTTCTCCCATCTTCTCATCCTGAAGCATATAGGGGTTCTGCAGATTGATTTAATGATTAATTAATTGAATGGTTGGTTGACTGATTGAAAAGCCAACCATTCTACCCAAAGGAATAACCAGGAACCTTTTAAATATAATTTGTGGTACATAAACCCTTTGATCTGCTTGTCACACAGTAGTGTCTACTGCTCAATTTATCCTTGCACCATGCAAAGGTCTAATGAATTCTTGCATTTTGCAGACATTTGCTTATTGTTTACTGTATTCCAGACACTATTATATGTTTTCATGTGAATAAACAAATAAGACTGTTGCCCTGACAGTGTGTACAAGCAGGTAGTTAAGTTTTTGAAGTCTGGGAATTATATATAAAGTGTAAAATATAATGATAAGTAAGTAGTATAGAGTGTTAGAAACAAGTAAATGCTATAGAAAACTTACCACAAGAGTAAGGGGATTTTGAGTGGTTTCCAAGAACAGGACGGTATGACTATTAGTACGATGGTAGTGGCAGGATCATCCAGTTGAGATATTTAATTGAAAACTGAAAGGCAGTGAGGGACTGAAACACACTCACTTTTGTCTAGGGGAGCTTCTGCACAGATCTTGAAACAGAAGTGTGCCTGGAAGCCTCAAGGCAAAATAAAAAGTTCATTGAGATTGGAGTAGTGACACAGGAGAGACAGCAATAATGAAACTGGAGTTACAGAAAGGATTTGGATTGGGAGTGTCTGTATGCTTCTGGGTTTCAAGTTTCCTCCCCATAGGATGGGAAGCCACTGGTGGAAAAAATGCCTTGTTGAAATCAGACAGGAATGGAGAACTGGTAGAAGTTAGGAGACCATCTTGGAGTCTACAACAATCACCCAGGTAAGCAGCTTTGGTAACTCATCCCAGGAGAGAGTGTTACAAAGGGCTGGGAATGGCCAGATGCTATAATTTTCAAGGATAGAAGAATGTATGTTCATGATTTGAATACAAAGTGTAAGAGAGAAGTTATGGCTGACTCTAGAGATTTTTTGCTAAAATAAACAAAATAGTGGAGTTGCCTTTTGCTTAGCTGGAGAGAACTCTGAAATGTACAAATTTCAGAAAGGAGATAAAAGGCTTGGTTTGGGGCACAATATTAACATGTCAGTGAGATATGCATATAGGGACTGGATGATTTAGTCTCTTGGTGAACTGCTTGCTTGAGAGAGAGAGATAAGGAATGAAAATGTCAGCTTGGCAATCTTGGAATATAGCCACCATGTAAAATGTATAAAACTGTAAGCTATGAAGGATTAGCCCAAAGAGGCAAAGAACCAAAAGATGTTCTTGTGACCCTTCATCATCAGAGTGGTACAGATGAAGAGAAGTAACCACTCCTTCCTCTAAAGGTAGCTGAAAGGTATGGTTAGTAAGGCTGGAAACAGAGCATCAGGGGAAACCAGATAGCTTGCCAATGGAGGAAAACAAGAGAAAGGTGCTTCCCTCAGGCTATTGTGGACGATGACAGAAAATTGATTTAGCAATGCAAAGGTCACAGGTGACCTTGAAAAGATCAGATTTAGTGGACTGATGCAGCTAAGGGATTGATCAGAATGACTTTAGTAAAATAATAAAGGGGGAATTGGAGGTAGAAAGTAGAGGTAACTTTTTCAACAATTTGGCTGCAAAAGGGAAAGAAAAAGTAGGTTAGGGACTGTCAAAAAAGTGAGAATCATAAGGTTTTTAAAAAAAAACATGATGAGAGAAGTAGCAATAGAGAATTATTTTTTCATATTGATAGAACTGTTTTAGGAGAAAATGAAAAAAATCAATGATGTGGGAGCAGGAGGTGCATAACAGTGTAAGTAATGCCCTTGAATATTCAACAGAGATCTGGAAGTAGTATAGATGCGGGCTTTGGAACAGCAGAGACCTTGAGATTAGGATTAAGGAGGACTATAGAGCATGGGGATATAGTCAATTGCTGCCAAGGATAAATTACATATTTAGTGTAAAGTGAGTGTGCCCCTCCCACCAAAGTTCAAGTTAGAACCTTAGTTCATGGTTGTTAGTATAGGAATGTGAGTCATTTAAGGTGTAATAAACTGTTGCATGTGGGATTGGACTGGCTGTTATGAGAATTGACTATAATCCATCAACATGGTCCTTATGATTTCTTTCTTGTCTACTGCTCTTCTGAGACCTGGCATATTATAACACAGCCTAATATCCTTGGATTCCCCAGCATGTAGTAAGGATACATGTTCCACTATGTTCATAGCAGCCTTATTTATAATAGCCAGAAGCTGGAAAGAACCCAGATGTCCCTCAATGGAAGAATGGATACAGAAAATGTGGTATATATACACAATGGAGTACTATTCAGCCATTAGAAACAATGAATTAATGAAATTCTTAGATAAATGGATAGAACTGGAGAATACCATCCTAAGTGTCACAAAAGAACACTCATGATATTCATTCACTGATAAGCAGATATTAGCCTAGAAGCTTGGAATACCCAAGACACAATTCACATATCAAAAGATTCCCAAGAAGAAGGAGTGGCCCCTGGTTCTGGAAAGGCTCAGTGCAGCACTGTAGGGAAATACCAGGATAGGGAAGTGGGAAGGGGTGGATTGGGGAACAGGGGGAGGGAAGGGGGCTTATTGGACTTTCATGGAGGCGGGATCCAGGAAAGGGGAAATCATTTGAAATGTAAATAAAGAATATATAGAATAAAAAAAAAAGATCCTTACCAGAGGTCAGTATCTGGCTCTTATACTTCTATATAAGTATTATATACAAAATGAACCTCTTTCATTTGCAAATTACCCAATCTCCATTACCCTTTTACTGATAAGGAAACTGAGATTTAAAGAGTAGAAGTTGACTTGTTCAGATTATACCTAGACTGGCACCTGCAAAGAGTTAATGCCAAGGTCCAGGCCTCCATCTTTCTGTATCTAAGTCATAATGGCATCATTGGTTTTTGCATATGAGGATAATGGCTCATTGCCCCTAGACTTGGGTTCAGGAAGAACAGCCAAGTCTCTCTTCAAAGAGAGAACAGCTGAGCCAGAAATGTAAAGGGAACTAGGAGGCAAAAGTTGTAACAACTCAACATCTCTGCTCTCTTCCTGCCTAGATGCTGATTCTGAGTAATCACAAAAGAGTGGTGTAAGAAAAAGCTTCCCCCAAAATTCCCCATTATGAAGAGAATTCAAAACTTCTGAGTGTGCACCACTAGAGTAGCTTTTATAATCTAGAATAACTTGATCACACAAGGATGTAGAGGTAAAAGAATATTGACCATATGTCATCTGATATCAAACCCTGTAATCTTACATGACCTGCAGTATAGGAAATAAGTGTAATAAATTTGTACTCCACACCCACCTTGTTTACTAGTCTCCTATAACTCACTATTACTAATTTCTAAGTGAACATATTATTTAAATTAACTTTCTACCCATAGTACAGAGCTCATTAATTTTTCTCTGTGCAGTAAATGGTGGTTAATATAGAAAATGACAACTGGTCCAAGTATAGAGAGTGACTATGAAGTGCTTAGTGGAACATTTGTATTGCATACTCTCTTCCCAGGTCTCAGGGACCAATTGAGAAAGAAGGGACAGAAAGACCAGAGCAGCTGTGGTTGTCTGTACAAGTCCTATGTGAGATCAAGCCAGTCAGCATTCCTGCATGGAGTCCTAAGAACTTCTCTGGAAGGAAAGAAAAGAACATTGATTTCCCCAAAAGCTTCTAATGCCATGTGTGGCCCTAAGAGAAGAACATCTCTGTTCTACAAGAGATCTCTGTTTTGCAAAGTACTGGGCAACAATGATTTTGACATCCTGGAGAGGTAGAGAGACACAGGGCTTGCTATGAGCTCTGACTGTATACCAGAATTCTAGAACTGGAGAAGTTGTTTTCCTTCATGCTTTGCCATTATTCTCTTGGAAGTGCTTGTCTGGAAGTTTGGAGATGGAGGTTGGGATGTGTTCTCACCCTTTCCTTTCCTGTCACATGTCTCTAGTTTATCTTGAGCAATCAGCTGATCCTCGCTTGTAATGCACACCCAGAGGGGAGGCCTGACTTTATCACCCATCACAGCCATTGCATAGCTTGAGAGAGACGCTGCCAATTCTGAAATGCCATCTCTCTTTGAGAATGAAAGAAATTTGTGAGATGCCAGCGGCAAGGACAATGAATGGTATAGAAGTGCCTTGTGTTTTCCCTGCTCTGTCATATATGTGGGAGAAAATGCCAATATACTGTATAAAGCTCCCAGGAAGTGGGTTAACATGCTGAGAACCAGCAAAATGACCTTTGGTGTCTTGCGATTAAAATAATCATGTATAGGTGCTGGAGAAATGGCTCAGTGTTTGGAAGCATGAACTATTTTTGTGGAGGACAAGAATTTGGTTCCCAGCACATAACTTGGTAGCTCAAAATAATCTGAAGAACCAACTTCAGGGAAATCTGACTCCTCTGGCCCTTGCAGGCATCCACTCTCACAGGCACGATTTCTGCATATATAATTCACATATAAAAATAACAAATTTTCTCCTCAATATTCTAAATTTCTTCCCTTAGGGATAGCTCTATGGATAAGCCACAGATCAATGAGACATTCTATTTGAGATCCATTCTTCTTGACTTCCTAGAGTAAACCTACAGTCCTGCCTTCAAAGGGCTTACCGAAGGCTTACAGCAATGCAAATGCTTCACATACTTCCTTTCACCTGTCTTTCTTTCAGATCCTGAGGCCTTTACCCAGACTTTGTAGCAGCTAAACAGGTCCGGATAGGAAGAAGAACAGTAGCTGGGCTTTGCCAGTGTCTGAATTGTTCTGGAGAAGGTTAGCCACATGAGCACGGAGATAAGAATAGAGAACATTGTCTGCTCTTTCCAACTGGCAGATTCTCCCCTTTCTTTGAAAGGATCTTAATTCTTACTCTTTTTTTTGACCCTACTATAAAATACAAAATAGCCACCAGTTGAGGGTGCAGGGTCTGTTTCTACCCTCAGGTTTTCAGGTACCATTGCAGACATTGGCCTGAATAAAAAGAGCAAAGCTTATCCAGGTACGTGGGTGGGTTTATAGGATCTCAGTAGCTTCAGTGCCTGAGAAAAAAGTTTTCTCCAAGAGGTTTTCAGTAAAACAGCTATCCTTTGTCAGAGACAACAAGGGCTATATAAACCTTGGGGAATGGGTAGGGGGTTTTCAGGGTGAGTATACATTATTGGCTGATACTGAGGTGCTAGGAATGCTTCATTTGCATGCAGAGGAATTATGGGTGCTTGCTGAATATGTCTATAGGAAGAAATGAAGGTAAAGTTGTAATTTGGCCACCAGGCTACAGGGGTAGCAAAGGTGGTGGTCACGCAGGCTACACTCACTGGGACATGCAGGTCCAGAGCAAGGAGGCAGCAGTCCTAACTCCTTCTAGTCTTAGGACAAGGTTCTTTTTGGTTTGTATGTGTCTCAATCTCACTCTTGCTCAAGACTGGCTCCCCAAGTTACATGGCTTTCCAGCCCCACATGCATGGCTCCATTTCTTTGGTGCCTCCAATCAGTTTATTGATCACAAGGAAACTGCACATTTAACAAACTCTTGGAATTCAACAAATATCATGCTAAGTACTTTCAAGCTCATGAAAACATTTAATCTTCCCTTCTGTTAAAAGCAAGATAATAGGAATTCATACAGACCAAGAAACGGAATCTCAGGAATTCTGTGTGACTTAATACAAACCCATATTTTGGCAGATTAAAGTCTTGGGACATATATTTATCTAGATTAAATTGTGACAGGTTTCCGCATATGTATCACATTTTAAATGATAGATTTTAGAGAATTATCTTGAATCTTTAGACTTTTTGTTGTGCTAAACACTTTAAAATGATATTTGAGTGACTTAAGGTTTATAGGGACTTGACACTAGCACTTCCTTTAGAAGGTACATGATGTTTTGGGGACAGTTATATACCTTTAAAAGGGACTTGAGAATGTGTCAGACAGTAAAGGTTATCCAGAGTCATAGTAGATGTAGACTTTGCTTACACACCATGAATGTAAATAAATGACACTGTGGGGATTTAGTCCTCTGTTATGGAAGACACAAGTGTAGATATAACTTCTTTTTGTAAGCTATGTATAAGTTGCATGAAAAGACACAACATTCAGTTACATAGGCACATACAGCAATGTAGGGAAGTCATTCAAAGGCTCAGAGGGAACTGCAGGAGGTCAGAGGTTAGCCAATGAAATGAACATGAAGTTCATAAATTGTCATGTGCTATTTAAGCTTATGGAGAAGCTGACTCTAGAGAGCAGGGTTGAGCCTACGCCCTCCCCAAGTCACACCCAAGCACATTTGCATTCAGTATTCACTACAATCTGGGCCAGACTGGTCTCCTGGTTTTGTAACAAAGAGGAAACAAAAACCCAGCAAGCAGCAAGTGTTTTAAAAAACACCATGAATTTGAGATCAGCTGGAAGGTGAACAGTAATAGCCATTCATTATTGTTTGGCCAACAATATAAAAATGTCTCTAGTCCGTGAAAGGGGAAATCATTTGGAATGTAAACAAAGAATATAGAAAATAAAAATAATAAAAAAAAGAAAGAAATTTAAAAAAATGTCTCTAGTGGAAACAGCCAGTCAGAGTTTAGCCATGGGAAGCTTTATCATGGAGAACCTAAAGTTGACTGCCTCAACTTCCCCAGTCAATTTTTGATGGGTGTTTGCTAACCCCCAATGTGATGAAATTACCTTTGTGTGCCCTCCCAACCATACTGATGCTCTAAGCACACAATCTGATGATACTCTGCTTTCTACCTACTGCTGTCTACCAGCTATTAATTCTTTTGCCTGCTATTAAACTAATAAACTCACTTATTCAAATCCGAGAAAATAAAGAGAATGGTTATCATAGATCATTCTCTGTCAAGAAAAGAGGAGTGAGGTGTGAGAAGCTACCTTACCCAGGTACCATTTCTTTCCAGAGGGAAATCTGACCAAAGTTTGAAAGCATGATGTTTGCTCTTAGGAAGAAGCAGAAAAGAACTCCTAAGTGGAAAGCAGATACATTAGGCAGAGAAGAATGTTGTTAATGTGTTTAGAGATGATAGGAGCCCATTTTGATGGGAATCCTAAAAGCAACTGTTTGAAATGCAGTAAGAGAGACAGTAGAGCCTTGAATACTCAAGTGAGCAAATCAATGTACATGGAAAATTGGCATGGAGAACCATGTAGGTAAGAAAAGAATTTTGAGAAATGAGATATATGCATCTCATACAAAGAAAATGGTAGGCTCAATCCTAGGAGGATAAGAAAGATCATTTGGGAGGCTGAAGTCATGATAAAGAAATAAGACACATGGCCCCATGAAGTGTTCTTGGTAAGGGGTCCCAGACACAGAAAGCCCAGCCCTGAGCTTCCAGAACTAAGAATTAAAGGCAGCATCATGGGTTAGGGCTGAGGAGAATAGATGTCTAAGTCTCTTTGGGAATAGGTTCGGTATGGAAGACTTTTCTCTTGTGGAACACATGGTCATCAGGCTCAGAAACAGCGGACTCAAGTCCCCTCCCTTAAAGCTTTCATGTTCTTTCCTTGTAACATAAAGACATCTAGCAAAATGTGTTTTGAGATACTCTCCAAAGCCTCCATTCAGTGCTCAGTATTGAAGAAGGCCCCTGTGTCTAATGTAGCTTCATCTCCACAAACTTGGAGGCACCAGGGACCTTCCTTCCATGTGTAAGAACGACTGTGCTCCATCCTATGACACCACGGCTGGCCAGCTTTTGTGCTTGTGGACAATGATATTAACTAAGAATAAGAGAGAGAGAGAGAGAGAGAGAGAGAGAGAGAGAGAGAGAGAGAGAGAGAGAGAGAGAAAGAGGGAGGGACGAGGGAGGGGGAGGGAGGGAGGGAGGGAGGGAGGGAGAGAGAGAGAGAGAGAGAGAGAGAGAGAGAGAGAGAGAGAGAGAGAGAGAGAACTGGAACTGTGCCAGGCCTCATTAGCTATGAGGTTGGGTCATGGTGCCTGCCCATGAGGATGTTAAGTGGCAGAACTGTCAAAATGAGACAATGTAACTGTCTCACTGTATTAACAACCCATCAATCCATACAGCCCATCTCCCCCTGCTTCAGGCTCTTTCAAATCTGGTATTTGCAGCCTGTATCTGACTGTACAAGAGAGATGCTTAGATGTCCACATTCTGCTTCTGCTGATCCAAGGATGGTTCGGATTTAGGGATGCGATGCTGAGGCCTTGCTCTTTACCCCAAGATCTTGTATATAGATGCCATGTCACAGCAATAAATAAAGATACAACAAAAGTGTCTCTAGAAGGACCCCAGCTTCTGCAGCCCTAAGCAGTCATTTGTGTCATCTTAAGGAGCAGCATGACTGTTGTGAATCAGGGCAGGCCTCAAGTAAAGATGGAGATGCTGATATTTCAAGGCCACAGTTAAGTATCTGATTGCTGAAGCAAAAGTCCTTAGTGTGCTTAACAGTCCTGCTGTCACACATGCATTAGGTTGAGAAATTGCATTTTTGATGGCCTGAAAATAGGTGACTTCTTTTCACATGTCTCAGGGTGGACCAAAACATTATGTCACAAGGTTCTTGTATGTTGTGGCTTAGATTGTGATGAGTTGATAATATCACTGACTTCTACATTATCTTTTGTTTGCACAGAAGAATGGAAGAGTAAAATAATCCTCGGAGAAATCAACCACAATCTCACTTTTTGTTTAAAAAATAAAGATCAAATTTACAAAACACCATAGTATATTGTCTCAAGTAAGACATATTTTTGAATCTGTTAATGAGTCATATATGTGTTTTATATCACTACATATTACAATTTCTTGGCATCCTTAATAAAATGACTATTAAGGAAATACTCAAGGAACTAAAACATACATTGTTAGCAAGTAGGTCTTCTTGTGAGGCTCTTTTGGAAAAAAGTTCTCAAGGTATGTTGTGTTATAGAGACCTGGTGCTTTGTCCTTCAGACCAATTACAGAAAACTTTACAAGCAATCTGAAGGCTCCTAGGCACTGGAGAATAGAGATGAAGAATTAGAAGGGAATTTCTGAAACTCACAAGAGTGAATACACAAATCTTCTCAAGGTTGGAGCCTCTAAAAACATGATTATTTTGTACAATTTTATTCACCTGCTCTGTGGCACTTGGGTGTCCTCCAACTTCAGAGCGGTATTGTTTAGAGATTCTGTGACCCATGAACTTATGTCAACCTCTATCAAGCTTTTCTGACCGCAGTGTACTTCCAAAGTATATTTAATTGTTGGAGCATCAACAGCAGCTCAATATAAGAAGCATAATTTGTTTAAATTCTCCTTCTGTGACAAGCCTGCGGGGATTGATTCTGTGCACTCTGTGGTCAAGTTGCTGGCATTTAAATCTTGACTGTGTTGCTTACAGCATGAACATCTTTGGACATACAGTAAAATCCATGAATTTGGAGTGTATCTCTGCTCTAGCCAAAACTGTCTTGGTGTTTACCAAAGTACCATTGCCTCTGCCTGCCCTTTCCATTTGTTATTTGAGAGCTACAAAAGCACTTTCTTCCCCTCATTTTGTAATGTTTATTGGTAAAACTTTTGTAGATTTAGTGATCAACCAAATATTCATACTATGATAGCCCCTTTCTCCTAATCCTTATGTGAGGCACTCCTTGACATCAGTTCTTATTCAGCCTCAATTCTCCATCTTCTGCTTTGTATTTCCTACTTTCATCTTAGACAATATCCAGATGGACCAGACATTAGATACCCGTCATCTTGGTTCCTTAAATCCATTTTCACTGAAGCATGCTCCCTTCATTATGAGATGTTAGACCACCTGCTCACCTCCAGAGATACTCCTGGACCTCCAGCATCATGAATTGGAACATCCACTTTAAGAATTAAATCTGTTATCCTTCCCTTTCATTGATAAATCCTTCTGCTGCTTGAGGATGCCAAACTGCATCTTTCCATCCAAGAAGCCTCTTTCTATTATCAGTTACCTCCTACCTCCATCTTAATTCTCAATTTATTTGGTTTCACTTTTTATTATGAAACCTGGATCCATCTGCTTTGGCACCTTTAAATCAGTTATTATATGCTTTTTTCACTTCACTCATCTTGAAAACTTTTATCCTGGTAGAAACAAACTCCTTTCTCTGTGATCACATGAAACCAGATGAATGTAGTGGGGAAAAATAATCATACGAATGAGTAAATTGATACAGCTGCAGAACCTAACCACAGAACCTAACCATCCAATTTCCTGGAAATTGATTCTGAAATGGAGATTTGTAAGTAAGAGAATTACTGGAGTGAAAATTGACTTTATAACACCTGTATGAGGGGAGTGGGTGGGTACCAAGGATGTACAGACTTGGGATTAGAACCTAGACGTGGTCATCTCAATGGCTTCAGCTGAGCTCACACAATGCTGTGAAATTGAGATTATCCTTCAAGGTTGTCCCCAGATGGACAAGATGGTGAGATTGGTGTGCTTCCATATATACCTAGGCAGGGAGAAGAGCAACTCAGAACCCCTGTCTAAGGATAATTCCTGAGAAGTTGCTCATCATTGACCCAGTAGTAGCTAGCACTGCTATTCATGGGATAAAGAGTCAGCGTCCTGAGGGAAGATGTTGGTGTGTACTGAAATGTCTACTACAGTACACCTTAGGCTACTTAACCCCTTTCCATCTGTCCACATGTAGCACCTCCAAGACTCGCGTTGTTCTCTTTATTAAGACCTTCACCCACACATACTTCTTGTATGATCTAATCTGGCCATTAAATTTTTAGGTTGTGGTTACTCTATATTTTTTTGCAATCATAATCAGGTGAAATGTCACTGAAGACTGTGGAGGAAGGATCTTTACTGGAACAAGTCCACTTTTCTCTACCCAAATGTGTAAAGGGAGTACCTTCCGATAATCATTAGGGTTAATTAAACTGCTGGCGTGACGACTGCTTTCTTTGCCTGCTGCTTAATGGTACAGTGAGTCCAAAGTGACCATGAAGCAGCAAAAGCTCAAGTTTTAATGACATCCTTCCTTGGACCTCAGTGGAAATTTTCACTTTGAGGAGCACAAACAGGCACTGGACAATGCAGGACCACTCTCACTACCATTCTTCCTTTTTTACTTCTCTGTCCCTGCCCCTCTTTTTCTCTCTCATCCCTTTCCATCTCCATCCCCCTCCCTCTCCTTTCCCCTCTCCCCTCTATCATCTATCTATGTAATTGTCATTGATTTAGACAGCACAGTAATATGTCATACCATGGAAGAAATGCTTTCCATTATTTCAGAAGATTCTATCTAGGTTGTCACTTCATCTCTGTCCTTGAAGGGCCATCTATTGTCTTTTCTCAAATGGAAGAAATGAATCTTCTAACGATGGGCCTTTCTTCTCTCTAAGATGAATCCCTTGTTCTGATGCAATGTTGTGTGAGCTCACATGGTGTTACACTAAACACTGACTCATAACACAGTATACCAGAAAAGGCAAGACTTGGGCCTGAAATATTTATAATACCATCTAGACTAACCTCTGTTCCCTCCAGGGTGAAGAAGTTAGAATAATCATGCACCATCCAATATCAGGTGGGTCTCCTCTGAGACTGACCCTGTAAATACATTTGTTTGATAGCAGGTTGGCTGCCTTGGTAAGAAGAGTTCAAACTGTTGAGTCCAGGTATGCCTTCAAAGCTTGCATGTAGGGGTCATTATGCTTGTGACTCCATTGTCCGTGACAAGTCAATGTCTTGACA
Organism: Apodemus sylvaticus; assembly: GCF_947179515.1. Classification (NCBI taxonomy): domain Eukaryota; kingdom Metazoa; phylum Chordata; class Mammalia; order Rodentia; family Muridae; genus Apodemus; species Apodemus sylvaticus. The sequence continues at coordinate 55,948,714 of NC_067479.1, read as the reverse complement.
AGTCAAGATCTTGTCAGTGAAGTCTGGTTGATGTCTAAATGAATGCAGCTGGCCTTTAATACTGGTAGGTTCTGAATCCATTCAACCAGATCAAAAAGAGTTGAAAAAATTGCACCTGTACTGAGCATGTACAGACATTTTTATAGTCATTATTCCTTAAACAATACAGCAAAACAACTATTCATATAACATTAAAGGTAATCTAGCAACTTTTCTCTGCAATGACTGCAAGGCAGGTGCAGCCAGGAGCACAGGGGACACAGGAGTGGCAGAGCAAGCTGGGATAGGGTATTTACAGGCTCCAACTGCACCCAGGAACTGGGCAGCTCCACAGCTGTCTGTGTACCTGTCCTGCCAGGGGAGAACTGGTGTTCAGGGAGCTTTGACTCTAGTGTTTGGGGGTGAGACCACCATTTTTTCTCGGGAGACTATGCAAGGTGGGTAAGGCCAGGAGTGCAGGGAGTAAGGGAGTAGCAGAGCAGCTGTAACAGGGTCCTTTTGAACTCCATCTGAACCCAGTAACTGGGCTGAGCCATAGCCCTCTATGCCATAGGAGAGTTGGTCTCCCAGGAGTGCTGAGACAGGCTTGTAGGCCCACAGGAGTGACAAGCTCCAGCCAGAGACAGCAGTGCCAACTAACACCAGAGATAATCAGATGGCAAAAGACAAATGAAATAATGTCATCAACAGAAACCAAGGCAACGTGGTACCATTTGAACCCAGTTTTCCCATAATAGCAAGTCCTGGATACCCCAACACACCAGAAAACCAAATTTGGATTTAAAATCACAGCTCATGATATACTGGTAGAGGACTTCAAGAAGGACATAAATAGCTTCCTTAAAGAAATATAGGAAAACACAACCAAACAGGTGAACGAATTGAGCAAAACCATCTAGGATATAAAAATGGAAGTAGAAACAATAAAGAAATCAAAAAGGTAAACAACTCTGGAGATAGAAAATCTAGGAAAGAAGTCCGGAGTCATAGATGTAAGCATCAACAACAGAATACAAGAGATAGAAGAGAGAATCTCAGGTGCAGAAGATACCATAGAAAACACTGACAAAACAGTCAAAGAAAATGCAAAATGCAAAAGGCTCCTAACCCAAAACATCCAGGAAATACAGGACACAACAAGAAGAGCAAGCCTGAGGATAATAGATATAGAGGAGAGTGAAGATAGCCAAGTTATAGGACCAGTAAATGTCTTCAAGAAAATTATAAAAGAAAACTTCTCTGACATAAGAAAAGAGTTGCCCATGAACATACAAGAAGCCTACAGAACTCCAAATAGATTGGATTAGAAAAGAAATGCCCCCATCACATAATAATCAAAACACCAAATGCACTAAACAAACAAACAAACAAAAAAAGAATATTAAAAGCAGTAAGGGGAAAAGGTCAAATAACATTTAAAGGCAGACATATAAGAATTACACCAGACTTCACACCATAGACAATGAAAGTCAGAAGATCTTGGGCAGATGTCATATAGACATTAAGTGAACACAAATGCCAACACAGGCTACTATATCCAGCAAAACTCTTAATTACCATAGATAGTGAAACCAAGGTATTCCATGACATAAACCAATTACACAATATTTTTCCACAAATCCAGCCCTTGAAAGGATAATGAATGGAAAACACCAACAAAAGGAGAGAAACTTCATCCTAAAAAATCAAGAAAATAATCTTCTTTTAACAAACCAAAAGGAAGAGATCCACACAAACATAACTTTATCTCTAATAACAAAAGTAACAGGAAGCAACAATTACTTTTCATTAATATCTCTTAATATCAACAGACTCAATTCTCCAATAAAAAGACATAGACTAACAGACTGGATACATAAACAGGATCCAACATTTTGCTGCATACAGGAAATTCACCTCAGGTATAAAGACAGACACTACCTCAGAGTAAAAGACTGGAAAACAATTTTCTAAGTAAATGATCCCAAGAAAAAAGCTGGTGTAGTCATCCTAATATTGAATAAAATCGACTTTCAATTTTGGAAGAAATAAAAAAAGTCATCAGATCCTACTACAAAAGCCTATACTCAACAAAACTGGAAAATCTAAATGGAATAGACAATTCTCTAGATATATACCATGTACCAAAGTTAAATTAGGATCAGATGAATGATCTAAACAATCCCATAACCCATAAAGTAATCAAAGAAGATAAGGAAGGACACTTCATACTCATCAAAGGAAAAATCTACCAAAATGAACATCTATGCTTCAAAATGCAAGAGCAACCATATTCATAAAAGAAACTTTACTAAAGCTCAAAGCACACATTGTACTTCATACAATAATAGTGGGAGACTTCAACATCCCACTCTAATCAATGGATAGATCATAGAAATAGAAACTAACAGAATTTATGAACCAAAAGGATTTAACAGAAATCTCTAGAACTTTTTATCCTGAAACAAAAGAATATACATTCTTCTCAGCACACATGGTACCTTCTTCAAAATTGACCATATACTTGGTCACAAAACAGATCTCAACAGATATAAGAAGATTGAAATATTCCCATGACACCCTGTGAGATCACCACAGACTAAGGCTGGTCTTCAATAACAAGAAAAACAACAGATAGCCCATATACACATGGAAACTGAACAACATTATATGGAATGATGACTTTGTCAAGGAAGAAATAAAGAAAGAAATTAAAGATGTTTTAGAATTTAATGAAAATGAAGGCACAACATACCCAAAGGTATGGGACAGAATGAAAGTAGTGCTAAGAGGAAAACACAGCTCTGAGTGACTCCACAAAGAAACTGGAAATAGCATACAATAGCAGCTTGACAGCACATCTGAAGGCTCTAGAATGAAAAGAAGCAAACACACCCAAGAGGAATAGACAACAAGAAATAATCAAACTCAGGGCTGAAATAAAAAAGAACTATGCAAAGAATCAACCAAAACAGAAGCTGGTTCTTTGAAAAAGTCTACAAGACAGATAAACTTTTAACCAAACTAACCTGAGGGCAGAAACAGTATCCAAATCAACAAAATCAGAAATCAAGAGGGAAACTTAAAAACAGATACTGAAGAAATAAAAAAAAATTAATCAGATCCTACTACAAAAGCCTATACTCAACAAAACTGGAAAATCTAAATGAAATGAACAATTTTCTAGATAGATACCAGGTAGCAAAGTTAAATCAGGATCAGATAAATGATCTAAACAATCCCATAACCCCAAAAGAAATAGAAGCAGTTATTAAGAGTCTCCCAACCAAAAAGTAGCCCAGGACCAGATAGGTTTAATGCAGAGTTCTATCAGATCTTTAAAGAAGACCTAATACCAATAACCTTTAAACTATTCCACAAAATAGAATCAGAACAAACACTGCCCAATTTGTTCTATGAAGCCACAATTACCCTGGTACCTAAACCACACAAAGACACAACAAAGAAAGAGAACTTTAGACCAATTTCCCTTATAAAATTCTTGTCAACTGAATCTAAGAACATATCAAAATGATCATCCACCATGATCAAGAACGCTTCAACTCTGGGATGCAGGGATGGTTCAAAATATGGAAATCTGTCAATGTACTCCACTATATAAACAAACTCAAAGGAAAAAAACACACGATTTTATTAGATGCTGAGAAGGCATTTGACAAAATCCAACATCCTTTCAGACAAAAGTCTTGAAAGATCAGGAATCCAAGGCCCATACCTAAGCATAGTAAAAGCAACATACAGCAAACCAGTAGCAATTATCAAACTTAATAGAGAGAAACTTGAAGCAATCCCACTGAAATCAGGGACTAGACAAGGTTGGCCACTCTCTTCCCCACCTGTTTAATATAGTATTCAATGTCTTTTTTTTTGTTTGTTTTTGTTGTTTTGTTTTTTTTGTTTTTTTGTTTTTTTTCAGGTTTTTATTTATTTTTTTATTATTATTCGATATAATTTATTTACATTTCAAATGATTTCCCCTTTTCTAGCCCCCCACTCCCCGAAAGTCCTGCAAGCCCCCTTTTCTTCCCCTGTCCTCCCACCCACCCCTTCCCACTTCCCCGTTCTGGTTTTGCTGAATACTGTTTCACTGAGTCTTTCCAGAACCAGGGGCCACTCCTCCTTTCTTCTTGTACCTCATTTGATGTGTGGATTATGTTTTGGGTATTCCAGTTTTCTAGGTTAATATCCACTTATTAGTGAGTGCATACCATGATTCACCTTTTGAGTCTGGGTTACCTCACTTAGTATGATATTCTCTAGCTCCATCCATTTGCCTAAGAATTTCATGAATTCATTGTTTCTAATGGCTGAATAGTACTCCATTGTGTAGATATACCACATTTTTTGCATCCACTCTTCTGTTGAGGGATACCTGGGTTCTTTCCAGCATCTGGCAATTACAAATAGGGCTTCTATGAACATAGTAGAGCATGTATCCTTATTACATGGTGGGGAGTCTTCTGGGTATATGCCCAGGAGTGGTATAGCAGGATCTTCTGGAAGTAAGGTGCCCAGTTTTCGGAGAAACCGCCAGACGGATTTCCAGAGTGGTTGTACCAATTTGCAACCCCACCAGCAGTGGAGGAGTGTTCCTGTTTCTCCACACCCTCTCCAACACCTGCTGTCTCCTGAATTTTTAATCTTAGCCATTCTGACTGGTGTAAGATGAAATCTTAGGGTTGTTTTGATTTGCATTTCCCTAATGACTAATCAAGTTGAGCATTTTTTAAGATGCTTCTCCGCCATCCGAAGTTCTTCAGGTGAGAATTCTTTGTTTAACTCTGTACCCCATTTTTTAATAGGGTTGTTTGGTTTTCTGGAGTCTAACTTCTTGAGTTCTTTATATATATTGGATATTAGCCCTCTATCTGATGTAGGATTGGTGAAGATCTTTTCCCAATTTGTTGGTTGCCGATTTGTCCTCTTGATGGTGTCCTTTGCCTTACAGAAACTTTGTAATTTTATGAGGTCCCATTTGTCAATTCTTGTTCTTAGAGCATACGCTATTGGTGTTCTGTTCATAAACTTTCTCCCTGTACCGATGTCCTCAAGGGTCTTCCCCAGTTTCTTTTCTATTAGCTTCAGAGTGTCTGGCTTTATGTGGAGGTCCTTGATCCATTTGGATTTGAGCTTAGTACAAGGAGACAAGGATGGATCAATTCGCATTCTTCTGCATGCTGACCTCCAGTTGAACCAGCACCATTTGTTGAAAAGGCTATCTTTTTTCCATTGGATGTTTTCAGCCTCTTTGTCGAGGATCAAGTGGCCATAGGTGTGTGGGTTCATTTCTGGATCTTCAATCCTGTTCCATTGATCCTCCTGCCTGTCACTGTACCAATACCATGCAGTTTTTAACACTATTGCTCTGTAGTATTGCTTGAGGTCAGGGATACTGATTCCCCCAGATTTCCTTTTGTTGCTGAGAATAGTTTTAGCTATCCTGGGTTTTTTGTTGTTCCAGATGAATTTGATAATTGCTCTTTCTAACTCTGTGAAGAATTGAGTTGGGATTTTGATGGGTATTGCATTGAATCTGTATAGTGCTTTAGGCAAAATGGCCATTTTAACTATATTGATTCTACGATCCATGAGCATGGGAGGTTTTCCCATTTTTTGAGGTCTTCTTCCATTTCCTTCTTCAGAGTCTTGAAGTTCTTGTCATACAGATCTTTCACATGTTTGGTAAGAGTCACCCCAAGATACTTTATACTGTTTGTGGCTATTGTGAAGGGGGTCATTTCCCTAAATTCTTTCTCAGCCTGCTTATCCTTTGAGTATAGGAAGGCCACTGATTTGCTTGAGTTGATTTTATAACCTGCCACTTTGCTGAAGTTGTTTATCAGCTGTAGGAGCTCTGTAGTGGAGTTCTTTGGGTCATGTAGGTAGATGATCATGTCGTCTGCAAATAATGATAGTTTGACTTCTTCCTTTCCAATTTGTATCCCTTTGACCTCCTTATGTTGTCGAATTGCCCGAGCTAGTACCTCAAGTACAATATTGAAAAGATAAGGAGAAAGGGGGCAGCCTTGTCTGGTCCCTGATTTCAGTGGGATTGCTTCAAGTTTCTTTCCATTTAGTTTGATGCTGGCTACCGGTTTGCTGTATATTGCTTTTACTATGTTTAGGTATAGGCCTTGAATTCCTGTTCTCTCCAAGACTTTAAGCATGAAGGGATGCTGAATTTTGTCAAATGCTTTTTCAGCATCCAATGAAATGACCATGTGGTTTTGTTCTTTGAGTTTGTTTATGTAGCGGATTGTATTGATGGATTTCCGTATATTGAACCAATCCTGCATTCCCGGGATAAAGCCTACTTGATCATGGTGGATGATCGTTTTGATGTGTTCTTGGATTCGGTTGGCAAGAATTTTATTGAGTATTTTTGCATCGATGTTCATAAGGGAAATTGGTCTGAAGTTCTCTTTCTTTGTTGGATCTTTGTGTGGCTTTGGTATCAGCATAATTGTGGCTTCGTAGAAGGAATTGGGTAGTGTTCCTTCTGTTTCTATTTTGTGGAATAGTTTGAAGAGTATTGGTGTTAACTCTTCTTTGAAGGTCTGGTAGAATTCTGCACTGAAGCCATCTGGTCCTGTGCTTTTTTTGGTTGGAAGACTTTCTATGACTCCTTCTATTTCTTTAGGCATTATGGGACTGTTTAGATGGTCTAGTTGGTCCTGATTTAATTTTGGTATTTATTGTCTGTCAAGGAAATTGTCCATTTCCTCCAGATTCTCCAGTTGTGTTGAGTACAGGCTCTTGTAGTAGGATCTGATGATTTTTTGGATTTCCTCAGTTTCCTTTGTTATATCTCCCTTTTCATTTCTAAGTTTGTTAATTTGGATACTTTCTCTGTGCCCTTTGGTCAGTCTGGCTAAGGGTTTATCTATCTTGTTGATTTTCTCAAAGAACCAGCACCTGGTTTTGTTGATTTTTTGTATGGTTCTCTTTGTTTCTACTTGATTGATTTCAGCCCTGAGTTTGATGATTTCCTGCCTTCTACTCCTCCTGGGCAAAATAGCTTCTTTTTGTTCTAGGGCTTTCAGGTGTGTCATTAAGCTGGTAATGTATGCTCTCTCCATTTTCTTTTTGGAGGCACTCAGGGCTATGAGTTTTCCTCTTAGCACTGCTTTCATTGTGTCCCATAGATTTGGGTATGTTGTGTTTTCATTTTCATTGTGTTCTAAAAAGTCTTTAATTTCTTTATTTCTTCCTTGACCAAGGTATCATTGAGTAGAGTATTGTTCAGTTTCCACGTGTATGTGGGATTTCTGTTGTTTCTGTTGCTATTGAAGACCACTTTTACTCCATAGTGATCAGATAGGAGGCATGGGATTAGTTCTATCTTCTTATATTTGTTGAGGTCTGTCTTGTGACCAATTATATGGTCGATTTTGGAGAAGGTACCATGAGGTGCTGAGAAAAAGGTATATTCTTTTGTTTTAGGATAGAATGTTCTATATATATCTGTTAAATCTAATTGGTCCAAAGCTTCAATTAGTTTCATTGTGTCCCTGTTTAGTTTCTGTTTTCCTGATCGGTCCATTGAGGAAAGTGCAGTGTTGAAGTCACCCACAATTATTGTGTTAGGTGCAATGTGTGCTTTTAGTTTTAGTAAAGTTTCTTTTACGAAAGAGGGTGCCCTTGCATTTGGGGCATAGATGTTCAGGATTGACAGTTCTTCTTTTTGTATTTTTCCTTTGACCAGTAAGAAGTGTCCCTCAGGGTCTCTTTTGATGACTTTGGGTTGAAAGTCAATTTTATCTGATATTAAAATGGCTACTCCAGCTTGTTTCCTGAGACCATTTGCTTGTAAAATTGTCTTCCAGCCTTTTACTCTAAGGTAGTGTTTGTCTTTGACCCTGAGGTGTGTTTCCTGTAAGCAGCAAAATGTAGGGTCCTGTTTACGTATCCAGTCAGTTAGTCTGTGTCTTTTTATTGGGGCATTAAGTCCATTGATGTTAAGAGATATTAAGGAATAGTGATTGTTACTTCCTATCATTTTTGACGTTATTTTTTTAAATTTGAATGCTTAACTTCTTTTGGGTTTGATGAAAGGTTACTATCTTGCTTTTTCCAGGGTGAAGTTTCCCTCCTTGTATTGGTGTTGTCCTCCTATTATCCTTTTTAGGGCCGGGTTTATGGATAGATATTGGGTAAACTTGGTTTTGTCATGAAATATCTTAGTTTCTCCATCTATGGTGATTGAGAGTTTTGCTGGATATAGTAGTTTTGGTTGGCATTTGGTTCTCTTAGAGTCTGCATGAGATCTGCCCAGGACCTTCTAGCCTTCATAGTCTCAGGTGAAAAGTCTGCTGTGATTCTGATAGGTCTTCCTTTATATGTTACTTGGCCTTTTTCTCTTACTGCCTTTAGTATTCTTTCTTTGTTTAGAACATTTGGTGTTTTGATTATTATGTGACGGGAAGTATTTCTGTTCTGGTCCAGTCTTTTTGGAGTTCTGTAGGCTTCTTGTATGTTCATGGGCATCTCTCTCTTTAGGTTAGGGAAGTTTTCTTCCATAATTTTATTGAAGATGTTTGCTGGCCCTTTAAGTTGTAAATCTTCACTCTCATCTATGCCTATAATCCTTAGGTTTGGTCTTCTCATTGTGTCCTGGATTTCCTGGATATTTTGGGTTACAAGCTTTTTGCATTTTGCATTTTCTTTAACTGTTGAGTCCATGGTTTCTATGGAATCTTCAGCATCTGAGATTCTTTCTTCTATCTCTTGTATTCTGTTGTTGATATTTGCATCTCTGTCCCCTGATTTCTTCCCAAGGCTTTCTATCTCCAAAGTTGTCTCCCTTTGAGTTTTCTTAGTTGTTTCTACTTCTGATTTTAGATCCTGGATGGTTTTGCTTAGCTCCTTCACTTGCTTGTTTGTGTTTTCCTGTAATTCTTTAAGAGATTTTTGTGTTTCGTCTTTCATGACCTCAGCCTGTTGACCAAAGTCCTCTTGTATTTCTTTAAGTGTTTTTTGCATTTCCTCCTTGTTGGCTTTTGTATTTTCCTGGATTTCTTTCAATGATTTTGTGTTTCCCTTGCAAGGGCTTCTAACTTCTGATCCATTTTCTCCTGAATTTCTTTAAGTATGTCCTTCATGTGTTCCTGTACCAGCATCATGACCAGTGATTTTAAATCCAAATCTTGTTTTACTGGTGTGATGGGGTATCCAGGACATGTTGGTAGAGGAGAATTGGGTTCAGATGTTGCCATATTGCCTTGATTTCTGTTAGTGACATTCCTGCGTTTGCCTTTTGCCATCTAGTTCTCACTGGTGTTACTTGGTCTTGTCAGTGCTGGACTCACCAGTGCAAGCTGCCCCTTCCCAGTTGGCCTCTGGTGTACAGATTACCTCCTGCACTGCTTGTAGACTGGGTGCTGCTGCCCAGGCTGTTCAGATCCCAAAGCAGGCACCTGAAGGCTCCCGCTGGGGCCCGCTGGATTCACTGGAGCACACTGACTTCTCCCAGCTGGCCGCCCGGAAGCCCAGCTAGCTACTTGCAGGACTTGGAGTTGTGGTGCTGCCGCCCAGACTGATCTGGATCCGGAAGCGGAGAGAGTAGAGCTGAGGGCTTCTGCCTGAGGCCTTGCCCCAGATTGTGTCTGTGGACCAGATGGAGCCTGTGTGCACCCCCAGGGAGTGCCGATGGTGTATGCTGCTGTGACCTCCCCTGTGTTCAGCTCACTCAGCTGGGCAGCCGATCCGCCAACCGGGCTGTCGCACACAAGGTTAGCCTGGCCGCCCAGTCCCTGAGTCCAGGCAAAAGCCTGGGAGGCCAAGGTCCGAGCAAAGTTCCCCTAGGGCTATGACTGTTAATTGGGTCTGCCAGGTGACTAGGATGGCAGGCGTGTGCGCCCGCGCTCCCTGAAAGCGCCGGGAGAGTCTGCTTTGCTAACAATCACCTGGGCGGGTTGACTCACAGATGGCCCACCAAGCCGCCCAGTTCTTGGGGTCAGTCCTGTGCCTTTTGGGGCCTGGACCCCCGCTTTGTTAGCCTTAGGCTATGCCTGTTACAGGTCTGCCCGCCAGAGCTCTCTGTCGTCCTGCAGGCAAAATGGCGGCGGCGGGCAAGCAGGCCTGGGCAAAAAATCTCCTGGCTGGGTTGGCACCCCGATGGCCCCCCGACCCGCCCGGGGCCTGGGTGCAGGCCAACGCCCGTTGGGCTCAGACCACCGCGGTGTTGGCCTCGGATTATGTTTGTGTACCTCAGTCTGTCCGATCCCTGGAGTATGGAACCAAGATGGATGCACCTCTCCTGACTGGTGGGAGGCCGAGTTCTGAAGTGGCCTACATGCAGGAAAGGCGCCGCACAACTGCAGCTGCTTGCTGTCCGGCTGGTCAGCGAAGGTCAGTGGTCGTGGGCGCAGGGCCTAACTGGTCCCTGTGACGCCTTGGTTCCACTGCTGATGGCCCTTCAGCTGGAGCAGCCACTGCTGCCGCTGCCGCCGCCGCCGCCGCCGCCGCTTCCAGTATTCAATGTCTTAGCCAGAGCAATTATACAACAAAAGGAAGTCAAAGGTATACATATTGGAAAGAAAGAAGTCAAAGTATCACTATTTGCACAGGATATGATAATATATATAAGTGCCCCCAAAATTTCCACCAGAGAAGTGCTAAACCTAATAAACAACTTCAGCAATGTGACTGGATATAAAATTAACTCAAAGAAATCAGTAGCCTTCCTATACTCAAAGGATAAAGAGGCTGAGAAAGAAAGCAGGTAAACAACACCCTTCACAATAGCCACAAATAATATAAAATACCTTGGTGTGACTCTAACCAAGCAAGTGAAATATCTGTATGACACAAACTTCAAGTCTTCGAAAAAAGAAATTGAAGAAGATCTCAGAAGATGGAAAAGATCTCCCATGCTCATGGATTGGCAGGGTTAATATAGTAAAAATGGCCATCTTGCCTAAAGCAATCTACAGATTCAATGTAATCCCCATGAAAATTACAACTCAATTCTTCATGGAGTTAGAAAGAGCAATTTCCAAATTTATCTGGAATAACAAAAAACCCAGGATAGCGAAAACTATTCTCAACAATAAAAGTACCTCTGGAAGAATCACCATCCCTGACCTCAAACTATACTACAGAGCAATAGTGATAAAAACTGCATGGTATTGGTACAATGCCAGGTAGGCAGATCAATGGAATAGAATTGAAGAACAAGAAACCAAACCCCATGCCTATGATCACTTGATCTTTGACAAAGAGCTAAAGCTGTCCAGTGGGAAAAAAGACAGCATTTTCAACAAAGGGTGCTGGTTCAACTGGCAGTCAACATGTAGAAAGGTGAAAATTTGTCCATTCTTATCTCCCTGTACAAAGCTCAAGTCAAAGTGGACCTCCACATAAAACCAAATACACTGAATATAATATAAAAGTGGGTACAGGGGAAACTTTCCTCAACAGAGCACCAATAACTTATGCTCTGAGATCAAGAATTAACAAATGGGATCCCATGCAACTGCAAAGCTTCTGTAAGGAAAATAACACTGTCAATAGGACAAAATAGCAAGAGATTGGGAAAAGATATTTATCAAATCTACATCTGATAGAGGGCTAATATCCAATATATATAAGGAACTCAAGATGTTAGACTCCAGAGAAACAAATAACACTATTTAAAAAGAAATGAGGTCAGAGCTAAACAAAAATTTCTCAACTGAGGAAAACTGGATGGCTGAGAAAAAAACTAAAGAAATCCTCAATATCCTTAATCATCAGGGAAATGAAAATCAAAACAACAATGAGATACTACCTCCTACTAGTCAGAATGACTAAATTGAAGAACTCAGGGGATAGCAGATGCTGGAGAGGATGTGGAGAAAGAGGAACACTCCTCCATTTCTTGTGGGATTGCAAGCTGGTAAAACCACTCTGGAAATCAGTTTGGTGGTTCCTCAGAAAATTGGACATAGTACTACCTGAGGACCCAGTTATACAACTCCTGCGCATATACCCAGAAGATGCTCCAATATGTAATAAGGACACATGCTCCATTATGTTTATAGCAGCCTTATTTATAATAGCCAGAAGCTGAAAAGAACCCAGATGTCCTTCAACAGAAGAATGGATACAGAAAATGTGATACATTTATACAATGGAGTACTACTCATTTATAAAAAACAATGAATTCATGTAATTCTTAGGCAAATGGATGGAACTAGAAAATATCATCCTGAGTGAAGTAACCCAATCACAAAAGAACACACATGGTATGTACTAACTGATAAGTGGATATTAGCCTAAAATCTTGGAATACCCGAGATACAACTCACAGACAACATGAAGCTCATTAAGAAGGAAGTCCAAAGTGTAGATTCTTTGATCCTTCTTAGAAAGTGGATCAACATACCCATGGCTCACAGTCAGCCAATAGACTGAGCATAGGGTTTCCAATGGAGGAGCTAGAGAAAGGACCCAAGAAGCTGAAGAGGTGTGCAGACCCATAGGAGGAACAATAAAATGTACCAACCAGTAACTCCAGAGCTCCCAGGGACTAAACCACCAACCAGAGAGTACACATGGAGGAACCCATGGCTCCAGCTTCATATATAGCAGAGGAGGGCCTTTTCAGACATCAGTGAGAAGAGAGGCCATTAGTCCTGTGAATGTTTGATGCCCCAGTATAGGTGAATGCCAAGTTAGGAAAGTGGGAGGGTGGTTGGTAAGCAAGGGGAGGGAGGATAGGATTGGAGGTTTTCAGAGGTGTAATGAGGAAAGGGGATACCATTTGAAATGTAAGTAAAGCAAATATCTAATAATATCCAATAAAAAATGTAATCTAGCAATGGCTTCTAGATGATGCAGACAGGACCTATACAAATGTTAAGCACTTTTGTGTGGATAGATAGAGCACCCACGGATTTATAGGAAATATAGAGAAAGTTACAAAATTAATCCCTTATGGATATCAAGAGTTGACTCTACTTTAGTTTCTCTTAGATTGTTCTCTGGGGGGCATTAACATCTGATATGAGGGTATTCACACTGTGGGTCATTTCCAGAGGTTTATTAGTCTCCCCTTCATTCTCTGTTCCAATATTCCAAACTATTTTCTTATAGGCTCTGACAACTGAGAATATCTTAATCAATGCTCTTGAAACCATGTATTTATATACTCTTGTGTCATGCCACTTTTATGTCTAGACTTTTTCCTCAAATGGTCAGTGTATTACTTTCTCAGTCTGATAATTCCTGAAAGTATAATAATATGGCAAATGAATCTCAGGATTTTGTGTCTTCCTTTACTATAAAGTGGGTTTCTCATGCTCACATGATATAAAGGGAGATAAGCATGTGTAGTTTTTAAGTCTTGGCTGCAGATAGAATGTCTCCTCATAGCTTTTCAAGTTCCAACCTAAGCTGTACTAGAGTGCAATAAAAGTCTACTTTCCACTTACCTTCACACACCAAACCGACCCATTTAGGACCATGTTCACTCTTGCAGCTCCTGTACCCAGTAGTTGTTTACTAGATGGAATGTGAGCAAAGCAAGAGCTTGAAGACAGAACCAGTGTGATGTGGATATAGGACAGAGGAGCTGGGTGAACTACTTATGCAGCTCCTTTGAATCCTATAGCTCTTCTTGGGGACTGCTCTGACCCTTAGTTATTTCCACCTTACAGTGGGGTTGTGATCATGTTACTAAGCCAATTAGTGGATCTGACAGAGCTCAGTTCCTGAAGAGTGGCTGTGGCTTCAGGGACTTTTTTATGCTTTATAGCCAGATGTTAGATTTCTCCTAGTACCCTTTACCCTGCTAGAGGTTGCTGTTTGTGTGGTATATTAGCTTGCTGTGCATGTCATGGTCTTGTTATGGAATCTTGGATACTTCTGAATTTCCTACATAGACTTGTGACAAACTCCACCAGCTACCTTTTTCCTGTATAGATACCTTTTTACCATCAGCTCTTCCATGTCATATACAGAATAGGTTTCAAGGGCTTCTTCTGTACTGGAGCTTCTAGCCTGACCTGATACTTACCAGTTTCCTGCTCAAGGTTTCACTCAATTTCAATAAATTGACATCTTATTTCCAAGTGTGGCATGTTCTTCACTTTCTACTAGAAGAGGCTCACTAAGCACTGTTGCTCCTGTTTAATTGTTGGATAAGGAGCAAACAATAACTTGTCTAATTTCCCCTTTACTGTGGAAAGAGTGCCCTGACATTGCCCAGCCACAGAACCCCTAAAATTTTCAGTAAGATGAGTCCTCTAATCTCTGCAGGGCATGCTTCCATGTGGCTGCCACACTGACCTTGTCAATCATTATGGCATTTTGTCCACTTTGCTTTGGATGGCTAATGCCACCATCTGTCCCTGTATTCTCAAGACTCTGCCTTCTCTGTTATGAGAAAAATGAAATCAGTTCCATAGTATCCACTTTTCTTATGAACTTCAGCTTGTCACAGAAAGCCACTGTTGAATCATTCAAAGAATTTCAAAGCCCTTTGTATCAGTCAGCTCTGAGCTTCAATAACAAAAGGAATATAGACCATGTGGCCTAAATAATATACATATATTTTGTCCCAGTTTTGGATAATGGAATTCTAAGTTCAAGATTCTAGTCAATTTCATTTTGATGAAAGGTTTTCTTTTCATGACTTGGAGACAGCTGCATTTTGTCAATAAGTTCTTTTCTTAAAAGAACATCACTTGAGGCTAGGGGACAGCTCAGCCATTAAAAGGCTTGTCTTGCAAACATGTGGACCTGAATATAATCCCCAGAACCCATAGAATGCATAAGAGAAATGCCATTTGTAGCAATGGATCCAGAACTGGAAAGACAGAGATTGGCCAATCCTTGGAGCTCTCTGAACAGCCAGTCCAGGCAACTGGGTGAGATCCAGGCCAGTGTGAGAGCTTGTCTCATAAAACAAGATAGACACCATTTGAAAAGTGAAACCCGGATCATGCTCAGAACTCTACAGGTATGTGTATACATATTGTTCATGTACATGTGTATGCTAACACACATGAAACAGATAAACACAGAGACACACATACACTGGCATATCAATACACAGACAGACAGACACAACACACACAAAAGATACCACTATTCTGCTGTTGTGATCCTAACTCTATGACCTCAGTGAACCTCTTCTTCCACCTAAAGACCCTCTCAGTCTCTAAGCACAATCACACTGGAGGTTATGACTTTCACTTTAGAAAGACACAGGTCTACCATCACCACTCTGCTACACATTTTCCATGTCCCCATCTCCCTCCCCCCATACACACACCCTCTAAATGAAGTCTCCTTTGAGTCTTCCTAAGCAGTATAATCAGCTGATAGATGTTTTTGGCTTTAAACAATGTATATGCTATGACCTAGCTTCTTCTCTTAGCTTTTATATTTCTTCATTAATCATTGGTCACTACAGTTAGTCATTTTTGTTTCATTTAGTGAGAACCACCTTCCTTCTTTCAAGCTCCCGTGTCTTTTTAAAACTATCAACACTATCTCCTCCATACTCTGCATGTTACATCCTGTAAGAGTATTTCCACATCAGTGGTTTTTTAATCCAATTTTATTCTGCCACTTTGACCTCACAACTTTCAGGACCTAGTGCTGCCTTCTCTCCCTGTTCTCCTTGCTATAGTAGGCTTGTGACTAACACTTTCCTTTCTTCCTTGGTTAGCCCCAAATTTTCCCGTTTGGACTGTGCTGAGATGTCCCTACCCATCGGTCTTGTGCCTGAAAGGATGATATCCTAACTAGAAGTAAGCTGTTATTTTCAAATGAGACTCTGTGCGGCACTTTTAAGTTTGAAGACTGGAGATGTCAGCCTCTGGTAAGGAAGAGTAGAACATCTATGCAGAGTGGAGGGGGCCTGAGATTTGGATGCAGATGTCCCCTCGGATGCTGCCACTTGCTTCTAGTCACATTTTGTGGAATTGCAGATTGGCACTGTATCTTCAAACTCATCTAACATTGTTGGCAATGCTTCTAAAGCTTCAGTGTGGACCCAAGCCTTTCCTGCCTTTTGCTGCAGGAGGAGGGATTCTGTTTAAATGCTGCCTTTAGTTCTGTGCCTCAACCTAACTACCCTTGCTATTTATTGTTTCTTTTCTTTTCCTTTCTTTCTCTCTCTCTCTCTCTCTCTCTCTCTCTCTCTCTCTCTCTTTCTTTCTTTCCTTCTTTTTCTTTCTTTCTTTTTCTTTCGGTGGTGTTGTTTTTTTGTGTTTCCTGTCACACCAGTAGCACCCAACAACAGCCATCCTAGCCATCCAGTTCCATAGCTTTGAAGCTTGTTCCCTGCCCCCTCCCCATGTTTCTTCTTCTACTGGTAACTCAATTCAACTAACTGTAAGTAGAGATATTAGCTACAGTACCAGCACATCATGCCAACAACCTCCAGACTCCAACATACACAAGTGGTGGGTTTTGTGCATTTGTGTGTGGCTGAGTCTAGAGAGAGTGGTCCAATTACAAAATTCTGCTTGATGCCAACTGTCTTAGACCATCATTTTCTGAAAACAAAAAATAAAAATCATAAAACAGCAAAAAACCCAAAACCCAAAACAACAACAACAAAAAAAAACCAAAATCCACGAGACTTTGAGATGGAAATTTGTATACATGGTATTTGTTAGACTGTACCCCTGGAAACTCTATCTTAAAGCTATGAGAGAGGCAGGCCTGGGCTAAGGAAATGGTTAAACTGTGACACAGTTGCAGGTAATGCCTCAGGCAGTCCCAGGGAGCAAATAGCCAAGCTGGCCCCTCAGAAATGTCCCAATTAATTTTACCAGTCACCCTTCACCTTCTGTATTCTGTGCCTTTGGGAGTGAAGTCAAGAAATTATCCCAAACTGAAGGTAACATTTATTTCCCAATGCTTTTTTTATTCATATATTTATTTCCCTAGACCTTTACAGGTAAGTTCATTATAAATAAATGATGGCCCCAGCTCCAGTTTATCTAAGGATAATGAAGTCTCTTGGACCCAGAATTTGCACCTCTTGCTTTCTCAGCTTGCATTCCTCAGGTGTTTCTGGTGATTTTTGAAGAATTTGGGAGCATGAAGAACTGCCAGGAAAATAGAGAGCCAGGGATAAGCCAATTATTTAAAAAAGGAGAGTAAGAAATAACATGCAAACATCCAAGTGGATGATGAAAATAGGTAGTTTAATAGTATGAAGAAAAGTAAGTAGACTATCATAAAAATCAGAGCAAGTTCTCCAAGACTGTGTCATACCAGATTCCCGTTCTTTCTCCTCTTTCTCTCCTTCCCTCCCTTCTTCTTGCCCTTCTTCCTTCCTTTCCTTCTTCCTCATTCTTTTCTCTCTTCTTCATTTTCTTTTTCCTCTTTCTTCTTTCCTCCTTCTTGTCCTTCATTTCTTCCTCCTATCCTTTCTTTCCTACCCTATCTTTCTGTCTCTGTCTTATCTGTTCCCTCCCTCCTCCTCTCCCTCCCTCATAGCAATTTTAGGTTGGTGGTTTAATAAACTGTGTTTCTGGACCTGTGAGGTGGCTTGCTGGACAAGAGCGCTTGCTACCAAACCAGACAAGTTCAGTTTAGTCCCTCAGAACCTGCATGGTTAGAGGAGAGAATTGACTCCTACCTATTGTCCTGTATACAGCATGTCTTCCAGACACTAATAATATAATAAAACAATAAATCAATAAATAAATGTTAACGAGAAAGTGAACTTAAGACAATCTATTTCTGTATTTCAACTAAGGGATTCTGAAACAAACACAAACCAAAACAAAAACAGCATATTATATTATTTGCCAGATCACACCACACTCTAAAATTTAGTAAGAAAAAGCAAAAAACAAATTCCTAAACATGTAGAACTTAGTGAATTAAGCAAAGATTTAGTTGGATGGTGAAAGGGAGGGAACTTTCTAAACTTCTCAATGTTCTAATTTAAGTTTGCAGCTAGCCAAAATTTTATTCAATGGTTCTTATGAAAGTAGAATGAAAAGACACTACATATGTGGATGATATAAATTGGGAATGGTTAGCATATATTCTAGATGTGTACTGGCTAGTTTTGTGTGTCATCTTGACACAGGCTGGAGTTATCACCGAGAAAAAGCTTCAGTTGGGGAAGTGCCTCCATGAGATCCAGCTGTGGGGTATTTTCTCAATTAGTGATCAAGTGGGGAGGGCCCCTTGTAGGTGGTACCACCTTTGGGCTGGTGCTCTTGGGTTCTATAAGAGAGCAGGCTGAGCAAGCCAGGGGAAGCAAGCCAGTAAGAAGCATCCCTCTATGGCCTCTGTACCAACTCCTGCTTCCTGACCTGCTTGAGTTCCAGTCCTGACTTCCATTAGTGATGAACTGCAATGTGGAAGTGTAAGCTCAATAAACCCTTTCCTCTTCAACTTGCTTCTTGGTCATGATGTTTGTGCAGGAATAGAAACCCTGACTAAGACAAATTGGTACCAGCATAGTGGGGTATTCCTGTGACAACCTGACCATGTTTTGGGGAGGACTGTGGAAGGACTTTGGAACTTTATGAGCTAGAAAAGCCATTAGAATATTAAGAGCTCAGTGGAAAGTTCTGTAGGAGCTTGGAAGACAATGTTAAGAACAGTGCAAAAGATGGAGGCCTGGCTTGTGAAATTTCAGAGGGAAGATTAAAGACTCTTACAGTGGCCATGTTTTAATTGTGAAGATTCTGTGGTTTTGGTTAGCTGGGGCTGAAGAATCAGCTGGGAGTAACAAGATACCAGAACGACTAAAGCAAACCTTTGTGTTTCTGGGACTATTGATGCTGGTTAGCTGGAGCTAAGAAATTAGTCGTGATTAAGAAGAGACCAGCATCACTGAGATGAAATCTTGGAAGTGTTTTCTGAGAGCACAGAGAGTGTGTTCCAGAGATAGCCACAGTTGTATTTTGTACTGTGGTTGGACTTGGTACTGTGTAAGAGTCACCCAGATGGTACTGGTTTTGAAGGCATCAAGGGGTCATGAAGAGCAGCTGAGGCTCTTGGCACAGTAAGAGGCCACAGAAGGCCATTGGTGAAGGTGCAGCCTCAGTTGCAATTGATGGCCCAGGACTTGAAGGGGTCATATATAGGAGCAGAGGCTTGTCACCCTGATGAGAGCCTATGAGAGGCTATTGGTGAAGGCTAATTACAGTGGAAGATAGCAGCGTTTTTGGAGATGCCAGTACAATGTGATGACCACCAAGAACAGCAGCAGCAGTGGAGTACAGGCAGCTGGAGCCTAGAAGACAAGCTGTGTGCTACAAAGGGAAGAGCTGAAGAAGTGACCCAAGCCCTTGGAGGAGCCCAGAAGATCGTGAGTTGGATCCCAGACATTGAACCATTGGAGTTTGAGTTTTGCTTTTGGTTGTGACTGTGCCCGGATATGTTTCCCTCTTGAAGGAAGAAAGTATTTTAGTGGAGCCCACAGTTGAGAGACTTTGAATATTTAAAAGACGTTGAATTTTAAAGATATTGGACATTTTAAGGTGATTGAACTTTTAATATGTAAAGACTGTGGGACTTTTCTTTTTTACTATTTTTTTTATTCGATATAATTTATTTACATTTCAAATGATTTCCCCTTTTCTAGGCCCCCACTCCCTGAAAGTCCCGTAAACCCCCTTCTCTTCCCCTGTCCTCCCATCCACCCCTTCCCACTTCCCCGTTCTGGTTTTGCCGAATACTGCTTCACTGAGACTTTCTAGAACCAGGGGCCACTCCTCCTTCCTTCTTGTACTTCATTTGATGTGTGGATTTTGTTTTGGGTATTTCAGTTTTCTAGGTTAATATCCACTTATTAGAGAGTGCATACCATGATTCACCTTTTGAGTCTGGGTTACCTCACTTAGTATGATGTTCTCTAGCTCCATCCATTTGCCTAAGAATTTCATGAATTCATTGTTTCTAATGGCTGAATAGTACTCCATTGTGTAGATATACCACATTTTTTGCATCCACTCTTCTGTTGATGGATACCTGGGTTCTTTCCAGCATCTGGCAATTATAAATAGGGCTGCTATGAACATAGTAGAGCATGTATCCTTATTACATGGTGGGGAATCCTCTGGGTATATGCCCAGGAGTGGTATAGCAGGATCTTCTGAAAGTGAGGTGCCCAGTTTTCGGAGGAACCGCCAGACTGCTTTCCAGAGTGGTTGTACCAATTTGCAACCCCACCAGCAGTGGAGGAGTGTTCCTCTTTCTCCACACCCTCTCCAACACCTGGTGTCTCCTGAATTTTTAATCTTAGCCATTCTGACTGGTGTAAGGTGAAATCTCAGGGTTGTTTTGATTTGCATTTCTCTAATGATCAATGAAGTTGAGCATTTTTTAAGATGCTTCTCTGCCATCCGAAGTTCTTCAGGTGAGAATTCTTTGTTGAACTATGTACTCCATTTTTTAATAGGGTTGTTCGGTTTTCTGGAGTCTAACTTCTTGAGTTCTTTATATACATTGGATATTAGCCCTCTATCTGATGTAGGATTGGTGAAGATCTTTTCCCAATTTGTTGGTTGCCGATTTGTCCTCTTGATGGTGTCCTTTGCCTTACAGAAACTTTGTAATTTTATGAGGTCCCATTTGTCAATTCTTGCTCTTAGAGCATACGCTATTGGTGTTCTGTTCAGAAACTTTCTCCCTGTACCGGTGTCCTCAAGGGTCTTCCCCAGTTTCTTTTCTATTAGCTTCAGAGTGTCTGGCTTTATGTGGAGGTCCTTGATCCATTTGGATTTGAGCTTAGTACAAGGAGACAAGGATGGATCAATTCGCATTCTTCTGCATGCTGACCTCCAGTTGAACCAGCACCATTTGTTGAAAAGGCTATCTTTTTTCCATTGGATGTTTTCAGCCTCTTTGTCGAGGATCAAGTGGCCATAGGTGTGTGGGTTCATTTCTGGACCTTCAATCCTGTTCCATTGATCCTCCTGCCTGTCACTGTACCAATACCATGCAGTTTTTAACACTATTGCTCTGTAGTATTGCTTGAGGTCAGGGATACTGATTCCCCCAGACTTTCTTTTGTTGCTGAGAATAGTTTTAGCTATCCTGGGTTTTTTGTTGTTCCAGATGAATTTGATAATTGCTCTTTCTAACTCTGTGAAGAATTGAGTTGGGATTTTGATGGGTATTGCATTGAATCTGTATATTGCTTTAGGCAAAATGGCCATTTTAACTATATTGATTCTACCAATTCATGAGCATGGGAGGTTTTCCCATTTTTTGAGGTCTTCTTCCATTTCCTTCTTCAGAGTCTTGAAGTTCTAGTCATACAGGTCTTTCACATGTTTGGTAAGAGTCACCCCAAGATACTTTATACTGTTTGTGGCTATTGTGAAGGGGGTCATTTCCCT
Source organism: Apodemus sylvaticus (assembly GCF_947179515.1). NCBI lineage: Eukaryota > Metazoa > Chordata > Mammalia > Rodentia > Muridae > Apodemus > Apodemus sylvaticus. Next base: position 55,927,403 of record NC_067479.1, on the reverse strand, counting down.
AATTTCTTTCTCAGCCTGCTTATCCTTTGAGTATAGGAAGGCCGCTGATTTGCTTGAGTTGATTTTATAACCTGCCACTTTGCTGAAGTTGTTTATCAGCTGTAGGAGCTCTCTAGTGGAGTTTTTTGGGTCACTTAGGTAGACTATCATGTCATCTGCAAATAATGATAGTTTGACTTCTTCCTTTCCAATTTGTATCCCTTTGACCTCCTTATGTTGTCGAATTGCCCAAGCTAGTACTTCAAGTACAATATTGAAAAGATAAGGAGAAAGGGGGCAGCCTTGTCTGGTCCCTGATTTCAGTGGGATTGCTTCAAGTTTCTCTCCATTTAGTTTGATGCTGGCTACCGGTTTGCTGTATATTGCTTTTACTATATTTAGGTATGGGCCTTGAATTCCTGTTCTCTCCAAGACTTTTAGCATGAAAGGATGCTGAATTTTGTCAAATGCTTTTTCAGCATCCAATGAAATGACAATGTGGTTTTGTTCTTTGAGTTTGTTTATGTAGTGGATTGCATTGATGGATTTCCATATATTGAACCAACCCTGCATTCCCAGGATAAAGCCTACTTGATCATGGTGAATGATCGTTTTTGATGTGTTCTTGGATTCGGTTGGCAAGAATTTTAATGAGTATTTTTGCATCGATGTTCATAAGGGAAATTGGTCTGAAGTTCTCTTTCTTTGTTGGATCTATGTGTGGCTTTGGTTTCAGCGTAACTGTGGCTTCATAGAAGGAATTGGGTAGTGTTCCTTCTGTTTCTATTTTGTGGAATAGTTTGAAGAGTATTGGTGTTAACTCTTCTTTGAAGGTCTGATAGAATTCTGCACTGAAACCATCTGGTCCTGTGCTTTTTTTGGTTGGAAGACTTTCTATGACTCCTTCTATTTCTTTAGGCATTATGGGACTGTTTAGATGGTCTAGTTGGTCCTGATTTAATTTTGGTATTTGGTATCTGTCAAGGAAATTGTCCATTTCCCCCAGATTCTCCAGTTGTGTTGAGTACAGGCTCTTGTAGTAGGATCTGATGATTTTTTGGATTTCCTCAGTTTCCGTTGTTATATCTCCCTTTTCATTTCTAAGTTTGTTAATTTGGATACTTTCTCTGTGCCCTTTGGTCAGTCTGGCTAAGGGTTTATCTATCTTGTTGATTTTCTCAAAGAACCAGCTCCTGGTTTTGTTGATTTTTTTGTATGGTTCTCTTTGTTTCTACTTGATTGATTTCGGCCCTGAGTTTGATGATTTCCTGCCTTCTACTCCCCCTGGGTGAAATAGCCTCTTTTTGTTCCAGGGCTTTCAGGTGTGTCATTAAGCTGGTAATGTATGCTCTCTCCATTTTCTTTTTGGAGGCACTCAGGGCTATGAGTTTTCCTCTTAGCACTGCTTTCATTGTGTCCGATAGATTTGGGTATGTTGTGTTTTCATTTTCATTGTGTTCTAAAAAGTCTTTAATTTCTTTCTTTATTTCTTCCTTGACCAACATATCATTGAGTAGAATATTGTTCAGTTTCCACGTGTATGTGGGTTTTCTGTTGTTTTTGTTGCTATTGAAGACCACTTTTACTCCATAGTGATCTGATAGGAGGCATGGGATTAGTTCGATCTTCTTATATTTGTTGAGGTCTGTCTTGTGACCAATTATATGGTCGATTTTGGAGAAGGTACCATGAGGTGCTGAGAAAAAGATATATTCTTTTGTTTTAGGATAGAAAGTTCTATATATATCTGTTAAATCTAATTGGTCCAAAGATTCAATTAGTTTCATTGTGTCCCTGTTTAGTTTCTGTTTTCCTCATCGGTCCATTGAGGAAAGTGCAGTGTTGAAGTCACCCACAATTATTGTGTTAGGTGCAATGTGTGCTTTGAGTTTTAATAAACTTTCTTTTATGAAAGAGGGTGCCCTTGCATTTGGAGCATAGATGTTCAGGATTGAGAGTTCTTCTTGTTGTATTTTTCCTTTGACCAGCAAGAAGTGTCCCTCAGAGTCTCTTTTGATGACTTTAGGTTGAAGTCAATTTTATCTGATATTAAAATGGCTATTCCAGCTTGTTTCCTGAGACCATTTGCTTGTAAAATTGTCTTCCAGCCTTTTACTCTAAGGTAGTGTTTGTCTTTGACCCTGAGGTGTGTTTCCTGTAAGCAGCAAAATGTAGGGTCCTGTTTACGTATCCAGTCAGTTAGTCTGTGTCTTTTTATTGGGGCATTAAGTCCATTGATGTTAAGAGATATTAAGGAATAGTGATTGTTACTTCCTATCATTTTTGATGTTATTTTTTAAATTTGATTGCTTAACTTCTTTTGGGTTTGATGAAAGGTTACTATCTTGCTTTTTCCAGGGTGAAGTTTCCCTCCTTGTATTGGTGTTGTCCTCCTATTATCATTTTTAGGGCTGGGTTTGTGGATAGATATTGGGTAAACTTGGTTTTGTCGTGAAATATCTTAGTTTCTCCATCTATGGTGATTGAGAGTTTTGCTGGATATAGTAGTTTTGGTTGGCATTTGTGTTCTCTTAGAGTCTGCATGAGATCTGCCCAGGACCTTCTAGCCTTCATAGTCTCAGGTGAAAAGTCTGCTGTGATTCTGATAGGTCTTCCTTTATATGTTACTTGGCCTTTTTCTCTTACTGCCTTTAATATTCTTTCTTTGTTTAGAATATTTGGTGTTTTGATTATTATGTGACAGGAAGTATTTCTGTTCTGGTCCAGTCTGTTTGGAGTTCTGTAGGCTTCTTGTATATTCATCGGCATCACTTTCTTTATGTTAGGGGAGTTTTCTTCCATAATTTTATTGAAGATATTTGCTGGCCCTTTAAGTTGTAAATCTTCACTCTCATCTATGCCTATAATCCTTAGGTTTGGTCTTCTCACTGTGTCCTGGATTTCCTGGATATTTTGGATTACAATCTTTTTGCATTTTGCATTTTCTTTAACTGTTGAGTCCATGGTTTCTATGGAATCTTCAGCATCTGAGATTCTTTCTTCTATCTCTTGTATTCTGTTGTTGATATTTGCATTTCTGTCCCCTGATTTCTTCCCAAGGCTTTCTATCTCCAAAGTTGTCTCCCTTTGAGTTTTCTTAGTTGTTTCTACTTCTGATTTTAGATCCTGGATGGTTTTGCTTAGCTCCTTCACTTGCTTGTTTGTGCTTTCCTGTAATTCTTTAAGAGATTTTTGTGTTTCCCCTTTCATGACCTCAGCCTGTTGACCAAAGTTCTCCTGTATTTCTTTAAGTGTTTTTTGTGTTTCCTCCTTGTTGGCTTTTGTATTCTCCTGGATTTCTTTCAATGATTTTTCTGTTTCCCTTGCAAGGGCTTCTAACTTTTGATCCATTTTCTCCTGAATTTCTTTAAGTATGTCCTTCATGTGTTCCTGTACCAGCATCATGACCAGTGATTTTAAATCCAAATCTTGTTTTACTGGTGTGATGGGGTATCCAGGACATGTTGGTAGAGGAGAATTGGGTTCAGATGTTGCCATATTGCCTTGATTTCTGTTAGTGACATTCCTGCGTTTGCCTTTTGCCATCTAGTTCTCACTGGTGTTACTTGGTCTTGTCAGTGCTGGACTCACCAGTGCAAGCTGCCCCTTCCCAGTTGGCCTCTGGTGCACAGCTTACCTCCTGCACTGCCTGTAGACAGGGTGCTGCTGCCCAGGCTGTTCAGATCCCGAAGCAGGCACTTGAAGGCTCCCGCTGGGGTCCGCTGGATTCACCAGAGCACACAGACTTCTCCCAGCTGGCCGCCCGGAAGCCCCTCTAGCCTCTTGCAGGACCTGGAGATGTGGTGCCACTGCCCAGGCTGATCTGGATCCGGAAGCGGAGGGAGTAGAGCTGAGGGCTTCTGCCTGAGGCCTTGCCCCAGATTGTGTCTGTAGACCAGATGGAGCCCGTGTGCACCTCCAGGGAGCTCCGATGGTGTATGCTGCCGGGACCTCCCCTGTGTTCTGATCACTCCGCTGGGCAGCCGATCCCCCAACTGGGCCAGCGCACACAAGGTTAGCCTGGCCGCCCAGGCCCTGAGTCCAGGCAAAAGCCTGGGAGGCCAAGGTCCGAGCAAAGTTCCCCTAGGGCTATGACTGTTAATTGGGTCTGCCAGGTGACCAGGATGGCGGGTGTGTGTGCTCCAGCTCCCCGAAAGCGCCGGGAGAGTCTGCTGTGCTAACAACCTCCTGGGCCGGTTGACACACAGATGGCCCACTAAGCCGCCCAGTTCTTGGGGTCAGTCCTGGGCCTTTTGGGGCCTAGAACCCCGCTTTGTTAGCCTCAGGCTATGCCTGTTACGGCTCTGCCCGCCAGAGCTCTCTGTCGTCCTGTAGGCAAAACGGCGCGCAGGCCAGGGCAAAAACCCTCCAGGCTGGGTTGGCACCCGGATGCCCCCCCCCCCCCGAACAGCCCAGGGCCTGGGTGCAGGCCAACGCCCGTTTGGCTCAGACCCCCGCGGTGTTGGACTCGGATTATGTTTGTGTACCTCAGTCTGTCCGATCTCTCTGGAGTCCGAAACCAAGATGGAGGTGAGCCTCTCCTGACTGGCAGGAGGCCGAGTTCTGAAGTGGCTTCCGTGCTGCAAAAGGCACCGCAAATCCGCAGCTGCTTGCAGCCTGCCTGGTCAGCGAAGGTCAGTTGTCGTGGGCGCAGGGCCTAACTGGACCCTGTGTCACCTTGGTTCCACTGTTGATGGCCCTTCAGCTGGACCAGCCACTGCTGCACTGCCGCCGCTGCCGCCGCTGCCGCCGCTGCCAACTGTGGGACTTTTAAAGTAATTTAGATCTTGGGGATGAATAAGAAAGTAAGGGTTGAGGCTTAATAGTGATGTGTTTATGTGTCAAATTGACAAGGGGTCAATTGTACTGGCTAGTTTTGTGTGTCAACTTGACACAGGCTGGAGTTATCACAGAGAAAGGAGCTTCAGTTGGGGAAGTGCCTCCATGAGATCCAGCTGTGGGGCATTTTCTCAATTAGTGATTAAGTTGGGAGGGCCCCTTGTGGGTGGTACCACCTTTGGGCTGGTGCTCTTGGGTTCTATAAGAGACCAGGCTGAGCAAGCCAGTAAGAAACATCCCTCCATGGCCTCTGCACCAACTCCTACTTCCTGACCTGCTTGAGTTCCAGTCCAGATTTCCTTTAGTGATGAACTGCAATGCGGAAGTGTAAGCTCAATAAACACTTTCCTCTCCAACTTGCTTCTTGGTCATGATGTTTGTATAGGAATAGAAACCCTGCCTAAGACAAGATGATAGAATCAGGTCCCTAAAAGTTCTCTACAATCTGAAACAATGGAATGAATCAAATTGATAAAATTTAACCAAAATGAATGTAATATACTACAATAGGTTCAGGAAAACAATCTCACATCCATAGACAATGTAATGTGCTACAGTGGGTTCAGAAGAACAATCTCATATCCATAGAGAATGTAATGTGCTACAGTGGCTTCAGAAGAACAATTTCACATCCATAGATGAGCTCATTATGCTATACAAATAGTACTTGTGAAGGAAATACATGCGTGAATAGTCTAGGGCCTCATGGAGAACAGATTGATGGCAGTCATTCAGAAGCAAGTGGACTATACGAATGAAAGTACAGTGTCTAAGTTAGCAGAAACAATTTTCTTATTACGCCAATTATCTTAGATCAGTTTCTCCAATATTGTGCCTAGTCCACTGGGTCAACCATACTGTGCAAGACCCATTTCAAGAGAAGAAACTAGGATAATGAAAATCAATAAAACACGACATATAAGGAACTGTTTTGGAAGTTTTTGACATATAGCCTGAGAAGATGCACATATCTGAAATTTTTGACATTTAGGCTTCCTGTTTACTCTAAGGGTTATAAGCGAGACCATAATACATTGAGACCTACAGAAATAGCTAGGCTAAATACAAGAAACAGCTTAACTGCAGAGTTAACTTAGAGTGCCCTCTTTGGTATAGGTGGCTCTAGGAAAGAAGAGTACCTGGCGATAACCAAGCATAGACTAGAGGACTACTTAACATCCATATTGAAAGGGGTTCAAACATCCATCATTTTGCAGATTGGAGTTGGAAGTGGTTATTACTCAGCCAATGAGCAAAATAAAATAATTTCTTATTTTCCTCAGAAATTTTGTCATCACTATTGGAACCTATACTCATGCTCTGGATTCATTGGAACCATCATTGAGGCCTGGGCGACCTTTTAAAGAAGTTCCTTTCAATGAAATTTAAGTTTCTTAGGCAATGTGACTGTGACTGTCAACATATGTTCATGGTAGAAGAAACATACCCCAGAACAACAATAATCCCATGTCAGTCCTCTGGAAGTGGTTGAAACCTGTTTCTATATTCGTTATTAAAAAATCAAGCTAACAATGTTAGACCTTTAAGGACTAAATTTGTTGAAGGGTTAAAAAACAGCACCCATTGGAGAAGGGATGTAGAGAAGAAGGTTTATGGTACATATGGGGAGGGGGGATCCAGGAAAGGGGAAATCATTTGGAATGTAAGCAAAGAATATAGAAAATAAAAATATTAAAAAAGAAAAAAAGGAAAAAAACAGCACCTATTTCATAAATGCTTAGTAACGCAGTGTCCTACACACTTGCTTATATTTAGTCACTTAGTCTTCTAAATCATATACTAAGCAAATATTGTCATTATTCTCAATCTCCAGGTGAGAAACCAAGGCTCAGAAAGTCAATAGTCACAGCAAATGGCAGAGATGAAACTCCAGCAAAGTTGTCATTCCAAGGACAAAATAATCCACAGTTAAACAGAGCATTGTCTGTTTCCTAGGCAAAGAAAAGACTCTAGTTGCATCTGGCCTTTTGGCCATTTGGGCAGCCGCACATGTGCTCAGGTCAGACTGCAAAGGACAACGCCTGTTTCTTCTCCTCTTTCTGGGTTGATCATTTTTATTTTTATTTTTTGGACCACCAGGAACCACAGTCTGCTCACACAAATTGAATCTTATTTCCATTGGCTCATTTGCTGAGAATAACAATGGCATATGCCAACGTGGATAAACTCAGAAAGGCCACAGCAGGAGTATGGGCCAGAGGTTGTGCAAAAGACATTTGGCTGATAGCTCAAGATAAAAAAAAATGTTCATGATTGTTGTTTTTCCTTGTTACAAAAGTAATGTTTCCTCATTGTAAATCAAATTCAAAATCACAGAAAAGCACAAACAAGAATGTCTCATTTGCAATTACCTCACTGCCCAGAAGCTAGATGACCACTGTGAACATACAGGTATGCATGATCTTGACAGGGTTTGCTTTGATTACACAAGAATTTTCCTATAAAAAAATTTGAGCATTTTTCATAAAATGCAAACTTTGTCTGCACACACGGTCTTGTCACCCCTCTCCCCAGAATGCATTGTTGTGAACACTTTTCCACCTCGTTAAGTTTGCTTCTACCCCATTATTTTAAATGGCTACATAAACATTCCATTGTATGGATATATTGTAATTGGGACCTCATTTTCTGCAAATAAATAAATAAATCGCAGGGAAGCATTTTAGCAGGCCAGGTGCAGGTGATTTGTGAGGCAACAGGTTGATCTAAGTCCAGAGAGAAAGAGAGAAAAAGATGGTCAGGGGAATGTTGGTTGGATTTAAGATCTGCTGCAACTTTACAAATAGGGAGGTGGTGGTGGATTTTCAATGAAAAATGCCTAGGGGAGGTAGGAGATGAGAGTATAAAGAGTTTACTAAGATGTGAATGCAGTTGGTTCTTGGAGATTTAGAGGGCAAGATCAAAAGGGGGTAACAAGAATCCTGGTCTGTAAAAAGCAACTTAGGGTGTAGTTGCATCCAATCCAAAAGAGAAGGTTGAACTTCCAGCCTAGAATCTAAGAGTCTAACCCACACATGAAATCCTATACTCTTCTGTGGTTGTAGACTATTTCAGACGTAGCCTCAGGAAAGCCTAGGATATAGGCCTGAGTGGCTAGCTATCTAGAAGTAAAGCTCCAAAAACTGTGAGGCAATGTGGCATATTGTCATGGATTTATCTCTCTGTCTGATCCTCTTGTGGGCATTCCTCAGTTGTGACTGTGGAAAGTCTGCCAGAAAAGATAAGCACAAATCCAGCCCTCAGATCATCTTTAAATACCTGGAAGCCAATGGCTGCTCCCTCCTCCTGTCAATTCCCTGTCATGGCTGAGGGACCTGACTCTGCTCTCATCTCTACCTATGGGACTCAAGGCAAGCAGGTGACAATGAGGGCTGTTTAACTGGGAGTCACTTCAGAGAAAGCAGACAAAGCCCTGTGGCCATTTCTTCTGATCTTTGCAAGAGTACCCTAAAGCCAACAGAGTGAACCTGAGAGCCTAACAGTAGAAATACCTGGCAGAAGAGAGAGAGGTTGCTTCAGAAGTATCTTTAAGATTTTTTATTTGAGACAAGATCTTCTTTGATATATATTTACAAAATACAAATAGCTGAGAGGTCCTTCCTCAGGTCCCTCTAGTCAGTATATTTTAATGGAATGAAGGTGAACCCTTTGCCTGAGTTTAGGGATCTTTGTGGATCACCTGTAACTTAGTTGTGTGCAAGGATTTCATGTTGTGGCACGAAGTTTTCCATCTATACTTTCAATGCTCCTGAACTAGTCAACAACAATACAAACACCTGTATAAAGTGAGGACATGGCAGCTTCTAGGTAATGAGGAGAAGGTTTTTATTGAAGATGTGAGGAAGGACATCTAGAAGAGTCCAGATAAAGGAAAGGAGTAAACTTAAACATGTCCAGCAGACTGAACCAGGCCATAACAGGCAGGTCGGGAAGGGGGATGGCGAGAGAGGGGAGTATAAAGAGAAGGTTGTAAGAGAAAAGGCCAAGAGAGTGTGTGACCAAAATGGCAAAGTTACAGAGGAATGAGAAGTTGGGGGGGAGAGAGGTCCATGAACTTGAGACATTTAGGACTAGGGGCAAGGTAAGAAGAACCAAACGGAGCCCCAGGCACTGAAAGACATTATTTTTTTGAAAGACATTAATGACTGGAAGACATTATTTTTTAAATTCTTCTTTCATACATTATATCCCTCCCCAGTTTCACGCACACACACACACACACACACACACACACACACACACACACACACACACACACACACTTTCACCCTCCCTCCATTCCTCTGGGTTCTCTCCCAATCTACTTTTCCTACCAGATCCACTGTTCCTCCCTTTCCCTTCAAAACAAGAATAGGGCTCCCAGGGATATCAGCCCAACATGGCATAACAAATGACAACAAGACTAGGTGTGATGCCTCATATCAAGGTAATATAGTAGAAAGAAAAGGGTTGCAGGAGTAGGCTAAAGAGTCGGAGAAAGTCCTGACTACCACTGTTAGGAGTCCCTCAAGCACATAGAGTTACACAACCATTAATGTACTTGCAGAGGACCTATCTCAGACCATACGGGGGTCTATGAATTTTGCTTAAGTCTCGGAGAGTCTCATGAGCCCTTTGGCAGACACTTTAATATGCTAATAGGCACCACAGTTAGCCATGTTTCCTAAACTTGATAACAACAGCAAAAAAATCACATACATACAAAGCATACAATGTTTATGACTTTTTGTTGTGCTGCATTGATATTGTCCTGGGGCACACACAGCTCATAGGCTACAGGGTGGGCATGCCTGGAACAGATTTGTCTGTAGCAAGAGAGCTTAAGGGTTGGTTGGATAAAGCCAGAATGTTACATGCTATGTGACCTTAAGCTTGAAGGAAGGTGATAATATAACCAGTCAATGTCAAACATATGGTGATTATATGGCTGAATGCCTCTTCCCTGAAAGAAGAGGTTACTTCAACATGTGGCTTGCATTGGGAGTATGGTTCAGTTGCTATTTTTCCAACAAATTCTGACTTTTCTAAGACCCAGACTACAGAACTATCTGTTCATCAGCTCTGCTCTGTTAACTAAATCTGGGCAACTGTCTCACATCTATAAGAGCCTCTAGGGGCAAATAGAGAAATGACATTAGTACAAAATGGACTCAAGGTGTTCCAGCTGTTCTGGCCTATTCTTTTTCTGTGAGCAAAGGGCATGGGAAAATGAAACAAACAAACAAACAAACAAAAATCCAACCATAGCTTCCCTGAATGTGTGAGGGTGGCAGAATCAGAATCAGAGAAAAAATTTAATGGTTCAAATGTTTAGTAGCATATATAGCTCAAGTGCATCTCTGCCCACATTCAGGTTCTGCCCATCAAACAGATGGGCATTTACTCCAGCTCAGAAGAGTAGACATTGGTGTGGTCTGTCTCTTAGCAAGGCACAATACGATTGATTAAGTATCCTCTTAACAAACTACGATTTCACTCTGATTTTTTTTCTGTCTGAGATCACTTGTAGATCACCCTGACTGGAGTTTTGGGTGTTGCCAAATACTTCAGCCACACAATTACAGGCAATCTCTGAATTTACTCTCATGCTTGCCTAATCATTTTCATTGTGTATGGATTTGACTAAGTTTAATTCTCAGAGGACAAGTGTATTCTCTCATCACCCCCCATCTCTCAGACTCTAAGAATCTCACTGCCCTCCCCTTGAAGACAGCAAATGCAGATACAGAGGCTGTCTACACTCCCAGGGGTTGTTGCAATATTGAGATGGGCCATTAGAAGCTGTGGCTAATAGCAAAGGCTTGGCTTCTGGATTCAAGCCATCCCTACTAGAAAAGCATCTTTTCCTTACATGCAAGGATAATAAATTATTTGGGGAAACAAAAAACAACACCTACTTAAATATCAGTGTCCAATAGTTTCTGTCTCACCCAGGCCTCTGACAGAGCTCATCTGTTGATATCTTTTAACTGGTAGTTGCTCCTAATATTATTATAGAGGGTAATAAATTACAAAAAGTAAATAAGCAGCTGCCTTTTCAGTTGCCATGAACACTACTCAGCAAATTGTATAAATATTTATTTGATGTCTACTCATCAACCAGATGAACACAGAAGGCCGCAAACCTAAGGCCATTACAATTGGAAATAAAACATGTGTCTGTTCTGTGGAAATCGTTAATGACTGTAGCATGCCCCATACACTCGATGGTGGTGGGGGAGCTGCGTAATAGGTTTATGGCTTGGGTACATCTCTCTATTTAGGATGCTTCTTACATATGATCAAAGGTCATCACTGACAAGAACCCAAAGTCAACTCTCTTTAAGGGGATACTTGAGGTTTCGAGAAAGTTGAGGCTGGAGGCTGAAGACAAGGTTCACCAGTTTAGTTATCTCCAGCTGTCACCTTGTGCTTCCATGAAAATTTTTCCTGCTGGTAGCACTGTAGAATTTGAGACTATCTTACTCCAAAATCCAAGAGGACTGGACTCTCTTTTCTCCTTGGCCTTTCCTTGGTCTTCCATGTTGCATAACTCAGCATTTTCTCTGAATAAGAGAACATCATGCAGGCTCAGTAGGCATAGAGAATAATCCCCAATCTAACACTGGACTCTCCTTTAACACTTCTGCTGCAACCTTTACCAAGAAGTGGCTATTGTTTTCCACAGAGTGGTATACAAGAGGATCACAGGGAGAAGAATCTCCTTGGCGTTTGTTTTCATCACACGATAAAATCGATAATGTTTGCTCATCTGGTGGAATGGCAACTTATTTCTCTGGACAAGCTGGCTTCACAATTGCTCATTCAAGGGGAAATCTGATAAAGAAACAATAGTCTGGTCTTCAGGAGTATTAAACCATTGTACTCTAATTTAAACTTTAGGCACTCATATAGTCTGGTTTGTCTTTTCCTTCAGTGTGTTTAGGGTGTTATTTTTTTCCTTCTTCACATTGATTTTTGATTCTTTCTTTCCTGAATAAGAACAAGATCCTCAAAAGCAAGAGCCAGATGAGAAAATCGAGAAAGGTCATCATAGAAGGCATGAAAAGGTGAGGCCAGTGCACATAGCCAGGGCAGTGTTCAGATGCTGAGAAATGGAGTCACCAAGAATTTACAAGGCCCTGGTGATGGACGAGAGGCCAGACTGAGTACACATGGCATTGCAGTAGTGCAGTATTAGCCTTATAAGGTGGTTGGAGCAAGGATAGTCTCTGAGCCATGGAATGAAGATTTTACAATCCAGCCAAGAATCACAGTTCAGAATAACCATGCAAAATAATAGTAGTAATTATATTGTAGTTATGTTGGCTAAATTGCTCCCCTTTCTCTGCTAATTCAATTTTCAACTATAAGAAGTACACTTCGAACTCTATACTTTCTACCACCCCTTCCTGCCCTATATAAAATCTATAATATTGATATATATAATATATATTATATATAATATATGTTATATATTATATATAGTCTGGTCTTCAGGAGCATTAAAGCATTATACTCTAATTTAAACTTTATGCACTCTCTCTATATATATCTGAAATAAAGAATATGTATATTTTATATAATAGAATATATGGTATATAATTTATATTATAGAATGCAATCCATATATAATAATCTATATAACATAGATTTTATATATAACATAGCATAGAATCTATATTATACAATATAGATTCTATAATTATGTAATTATATATATATTATAGATTTTTATATAGGACAGGGAGGGATGGTAAGAGTATACAGTTTGAAGTGTACTTCTTATCGTTGGAAACATTAAAGCCCAGAAACATTAAATGGCTTGCTGACAAATGCAGTTTCACTCCCCAGAGCAGTCTGGGGCAGGTGTGGGGTAGGCAGCTGCCTTTGTCATTTTTCCATGCTGACTGTGTGCCATCCATTCTGCCAGGCTCTGAGCACACTATGATAAACAAAATCAGTTTGATCTATTCCCTCAGAAAGACATAGTTTGCTCCAGGACAATGCTTGAGGAAACATGCTGTGTAACCTTTTAAGGAGGGCGGTAAAACAGGGAGAAGCATTTTAGAGTCAAAGTGACATCTGTAACAGGACCAGAATATGAAGATGTGAGGGATAGTATAGTATATGGTAAAATATATGAAGACTTTTGAAGTGATCATTTGAGGTTTTCCACATATTTAGCCCTTGAAAGAGAGAGAAAAGACCAGTTAGGATTATGGCACACATAGCAACCACACAAAACAAAGATGGTGTGACTCACTGTGCGACGCCCCCCCCCCCCCTTAATGTCATTGTTACATCTCTGGCAGATCCTATGCTAATTTTCCTCAAGAAAAAAATCAGAAAGACAGCCTAATGGCATCAGACATTTAGAATGTAGCTAAGTTAACGAGGAGCTTGCTTTCTCTTTGGGAACTTATCTTGGATAGGTACAAATGACCTCTACATATGGGATGTGAGGAAAATGTCATGAAGGAAAAAAAAGAGGTCAAATTCTGGCTGTTTGGGTCATGAAGTGATTGTGGTTTGAGGCCCCTTTCCCTCTCATAAAGTTCACAGAGAAGTTGGAGTTGATAGGCTGTTGAGTGCTGGAATTGGAATGACCAAACTGGATGATCTCCAAGAAGTCCTATGCCCATTTAATGCAGAATCCTGACTGTTTTTGAATATACATGGAGGCTGCTGTTATCCTAAGAGACATTGTGCAAACTTTAAAATAAAAGAAAATTTAAATAGAATCAATTTAAATCAATTTTACTTTAAAAAATTCATGTGCTGTACATTTAGGAAATGGGAAGAATGAAGAAATGAGCAAGCTGCAGCCTCCCAGAGAGGCTGCGAGTCTTGGCTGTTCCATATGCAGCATAGGGCTTAGTGGAATTGCAGACCTGCAGGTAGGAGAAGGCTTTTGCTAGTCTGTGAAGAATATAGGATGCTCTTCTGTTCCTTCTCTTATGTTGTCTCTACCCTGGAATGATAGACAAACAGAACTGAAGAAGATATTGGGGCATCTACTCTACCTCCAGCTTCTGGCTCCTTTATTTTTTGATCTTACCTTGTTTTGTAAAAGGTGTTCCAAGCTTACTTGCATGCTCTCTCTTCCATGACACCACAGGAGAAGTGGAGAATGTCAAGGTTTGCTTTCCAGCTCTATCACTGATTGCATGATGAGCAGTCTGAGTACTCCAGGCATGGGTCTCGTGGCAGTTTAAGTAGCAAATATTACTTCATAGCACTGTTTCAAAAGTTGAAGGACTGGGACTTGAGAGATGGCTCAGCGGTTAAGAGCACTGACTGCTCTTCTGAAGGTCCTGAGTTCAAATCCCAGCAACCACACGGTGGCTCACAACCACCTGTAATGGGATCTGACTCCCTCTTCTGGCCTGTCTGAAGACAGCTACAGTGTACTTACATATAATAAAAATAAATCTTTAAAAGTTGAAGGACTAGAGGAATAGCTACAAAGTAGCTAATATACCCTGTGACAAGTATTTAGGACTTGGTACTCAGTGGACATTATTTGCACTCTGTCTCTATCTTTTGCAGTTATAGAAATTAAGATGACTGTCTTTTTATATATGAAGAAGCCAAGCCCCTGGTGCCTTTTATGCTGCCAGGCTACTAATGTGCCTAGATGTGGTCTCTTACCTATTCATGCCTTCTGTTCTGAACAATCTTTGCCACTCCAAGAATCCTTCCTGATTTCTCAGAGAAATTTAGTCTATATTTTGTTTCCAAAATCATTTTCCAGATATCATCAAGAACTTATTTCTGTATTCTGGGGAGAAAGGTCATCTTCAAGATAATCCTTCCAAGCAAACAGAGCTGCAGCCCTTGCAGAAGGCTGGCAGTGTGCACAACTAGAGGACCTCAAACAGTCTTAGCTGGGGTTAATGAGAAGGCAGGAGAGGAAGGCAGGTTCTTGGCCCTGAGCCCTCTCCAGGGTGAACACAGTCCAGGGTGACTAGATACCTAGGCCTGGAAAGGCAGGAGAGGAGGTTGGCCAGGCAGGAAGCCTTCCAGTGGGAATGATGAACTGTAGGGTCTTTTTATTTTTTATTTTTTGAAAGATAACCTGGATTCCTTCAGAAGTCCCTCACTAATATGTTATTAGAAGAAGCAGCCAAGGCACTATTAGAAACAGTCATTGAAGTGACATTGAGCAGCCAGGTTACTTGTTAGGAAACCTATGCTCTGTGCTTGGCAAACAGGAGCAAGCAACCCCACTCCCAGTGTATGAAATATATACATTCTTACCAGCTCTTGGAAACCTCAGATAGTGAGGAAGGAATGTCCAGGCAGAGGAAAAAGTCTTTTGTAAAAGGCAAACAAGATATATAGCACTGCAGATAATGAAAGTGGGGGAGAGGACATAGTAACCATGAACATAAACCATGTTGAAAAGTATTCAGCCTAGTCTTGATGGGTGGGTTCTCACAATCCGTAGTTGAATAGGCAGGGGGTTATAGACTAGATAGTTAGGGTTTTAAGAAAATAATTACTATTAGAGCATTCTGAAAGGTACTGACAGACATGAAAGAAAAGCTGGAAGAAGGATACATTTTAGTGTAGCAGGAGAAAGCTATTGTATTCATTACCAAATGCTGTGTAAAAACATGCCCACATGCGGTGAGCAGTATTGAGTATGGATGTGAGGATAAGGACATAAATATGGCCCTTCAGCTGAGGACCCATTGGAGGATGGCCTCTACCACATCATGGACTTGTAGACAATGTACTTTAGGAGTGGAGAGGAGATATCTGTTTCTACTTCAGCAATGAACTTGGCTTTGAGCATAAAGAACAATAACTGATTAGTGGGCAACAGTGTCAAGTGGAAGTATACCACAGCCACAGAGGTGTGAATGGACTGCCACATCTGAGCATCAGAAGAGCAAGACGGCTGAGACAGTTTAGGTGGGCAGAGGTCAGGAGGTAAGAGGTATGCTCTGACCAGATAATAAAAGACCTGATTACAAAATGAGGCTGAGGCTAAACTCTGTGGATTTAATCCTTGAGATAATGGGGATTCCTGATGACCCAATTTGGAGATTTGAAAGGAGGCATAGTGGTTTCTTTAATAGAGAGAATCTAGAGTCTGTTATAAAACAAATTGGGTTAATTTTAGAAGCTGCTTTAAGGATGAAGGAAGGGGATATTAGATATCATGGAGCTAGACCCTATTGTGCCTATAGATGGGAAAACATGGAAGCAGAGACATGTTACTCTTCTTAGTACTCACTAAGTACAGTGACTCTTGTGTTCTTGACCCACTCAGAAGTTGTAATGATCTGCACAAAGTCTACTCAAGATTGGGCAGATTCCATGGCTATCTCCAATGGAGATTCCATTATCAAGGGCCTGGGGCTGGCTTGTCATTTTAAGCCTCTCCCTAAAGGATCTGTAGGCAGTTATAGATGCTGGGGAGGAAAGACATTTTCTTAAGTGGTGTTGCTACTGGCACATTATACATGTGCAGATAATCCTTCATCTATGTATGCAACTCTAATGAAAGTCATGTGGCCAAAAGAAAGAAATATACAAGACATGAAAGAGGACTAACAGAAAGGAGAAAGGGAATGAGTGGGAGTGGGAGGGGAACAAGAATGGATAATGAAGAGAAGGTATGCATGAAGAAAATGCATGCACATATGAGAATGTCATAGCGAATCCCTTAGTATGTGTAATTAGCATATGCTAATAAAAAGCTTTAAAGATTAAAAACAGAAATTGAGAAAGGCAAAGAATGAGACTGGGAGATAGGGAGTTACTTGACCTTGGAGTGGTCAATTATTAAAGGACTGAAGGGAGTCTTTACAGATGCTCTGGGCTGAGTTAGGATGCTCTCATCTGGTAGCCTCCTCACAGCTCCATCTAAAACTTGTCATAAGGAATTATAGTGAGGTGTCTGTGCTATGCACACTAACTGTGAGCTTCTTCCATGAGGGAGGATCACTCATTGACTACTCCTGAATTCGAAGGAATATCCAATGCATCTATTGCCAATGACAATAGATGACCTCTAAGGTTTCTTGAAGAGTCAGTGACTCTTTATACCAGTGAAGAAGACAGGTTGATCAAGACAGAGTCAAAGTATAAAGGAGTTTCAGCATGAGGTGATGGCTGTGGTTAAGAAGAGATATATTACAGATAATCTCCCACTTGCTATGACTCAGCTTTTGATACATTGACTTCACAGTGGCATCAAAAAGCCATATACATTCAGTAGAAACTGTACTGCAGATTTTGAACTACATTCCTCCTTGGGTGAGTATTTGATATGCAATAATGATAGTCTCGTGATGCCCAACTTTTAAGTGAATGTGAGCTATTCAGAAAAGGCTGGAGAAGGCTGTGAGATAAGTATTAGCTATAGTAAGTATATTATGGAGTCAGGTAAAGCAAAATGGATAGCTCCTGTCTCTTTTGAGTAGACTTGAGGCCATTTATGTGGGTGTGGATAAGATGGCATGTGTGTGGGTAAGGTCTGGATATGAGTCAGGTATGGGTATGATGTAGGTAGAGAAGGGACTTGACTTAGCCACCTGCACTCCCCAAACTATCCTGAGTATGAACTGTTCAGGTATATTGAGACCTGATTGAAGTTGAGTGAGAAATATGTATGGGACTAGGTAGGAGGCAGGTAATATGTATGTTAAATATATGGAAATGAGAGATAATGACAGAGCTGGGGATACAAATATTGAACAGGGTCTGGGCCTCAAACTAAACTAACACTGGGAAATGAGAGCCTATGAAAGTAAATGAGCTCCAAGAGAAAGAGGGGAAAGGCAGAGGGAAGATGGGGTGGGGATGGCTCTCCAGCATCACCAGAGGCTCTAGTGATCACAGGCAATAGCTCACCAGTCCCGTGGCAAGGACCACAGAGAAGCTGTACAAGCCATGGTAGGTTCAGGTCATTCCCCAGGAGCTGGTTTAATCATCTCTGTAGAAATTCCCAATTCTTTGTATACTTCATTCCTTCATAACTCTTTGGTCCTAATCTCATTTAACCCTTGTGTGTCCCATACAGCTGAATCTGTCTTCTAGGGAATATCTCTGCTCCCTATAAGTCAGAGACCCAGAAACTTCCATGTGTTACAGTTATTAGAGGAGTATCTTAGAATGTCTCCTAACCTGAAGCTTAGGAACAATGATCTCTCTGAAAGTAGGAGAATGGAAAGCGCAGGAATTTGTCTTGAAATTCAATTGCATAGCAGATGTGATCTTATACCCCAGGGATGATGCTGAGGCTGCAACTATTTGAGGAGAAACTTCTATTCTAGAAGAGGAGCAAAAATACTATAAGACATGACACTGGTGTCCAAACCACAAGAGAGTCCAGTGTAGATGGGGAAAAAAGGAATAATCATAGAGTCAATGTCTCTTTTATTTCAAGAACACAGGTCTCAAAGCTATCTTGTTGGGACATTGAGGAAATGGAGCAGCCTATGTCCAGATAAGGAATGAGGCTCTGCCAATATGATGATGAACTGTCTTTAATGATTCTTTCAATCAAGCATTCTCTGTGATTCCTGGAGGAGATTGTAGAGATAGAAAGGACTGTGTCCCCTTCATGGCTGTCCCTATATATTCCCACAACAGAGAGTATGACTTAAAGAGAGTCAATACTACAGACTGGCCTCATCCATCAAATTCAAGGGTTTATAAAATAAAACTCTCTGGAAATGCAACTTAGGACAAGTAAGTCTTTAGTAGGTTATGGATGAGAGTAGAAAGAGAGTGCCTAAGGAATGGCTTGGAATGTAGCTAGCTTGATGGTAAGGCACTGTTCTAGCATGTGTGACTTGGAAATGCCCTCAGTAGAAAGTGATAATAACCTGCCAAAGAAATCCTTATGAAAGCAAATGACTGGAAATAATGAGACATGGTGTAGGTCTGGAGTCAGGAACATCAATCAGTCTAGTAAGGAAAGCATAGACACTCCTAAAAAAGGAGCCCTCCTTTCCATTGATTACCTAAGACCAAAGGAGGATACAGCCTTAGTCCCCTACTTCCAGATGAGGCAGTGTTGCCCCAAATACCCTCCAGGCTGCAATGAGGATGACCTCTGAGGACCTTGGGTCTCTACCAATGAACCTATAAATTATTTTCTCCCCTCAAGCCCCATGGCTCCATTACATATTGGGAAGCAAATAGACTAGTCTGAACTCCTTGATCACATAATGTGAATCATATTCTCTAGAAGATTTTGTTCTTAAGAAATGCGGACTTGACAAGATGGTATAGAGTTCACTTTTATCTGGAAGATGTTCACCCACAAATGGCTAAAAAGAAGCAAAATTCAAGGAGACTAAAGTACAAAATTTAAGTGGGAGCAAGAAGAAGAGGGGACTGTCAGCTGGGATCTGGTCGGGTGCAGTGTGTTCAAAGATTAACTGATGCGGGGTAGTGAGGATGTCTGCAGTCAGAAAAATGGTATGCCTTGAGATTTGGGGAATTAAATGGAATGATGAAGAGGAAGGAGAAAAATTACAGTGATCCCTGAACTTCAAAGAATATGAGACTAAAGGAAATCTGAGGCAGATCCCAGGAGTCATTTTTGGCTGGATGTCAGATTGAGGCCATGGTCAGTGCATGGGGCCTCAACTGGTGAGATCTGAAACTTGGCATGTGAACTTTAACTTTCTTGGCCACAGAAGGTAAGCAGATCATCTGGTTTGGCTGGTCCAAATCCAATTTCCATAGCAACCTTTTCTAAAGAGCTATTTTAGGGGCTGGTATGCCCACCAAAGAGTCCTATGTCCTGGCCCTACTCTCTAGTATAGTGTGTATAGGCACTGATGTCTTTGAGAGGTGGGGAGTTTGGGATGGTCTTTAGATGCATTGTTTTTTGATGGGATTGATTTTGGAGCACTAACATCAGACAGTGTGTTAGTGCTCCTGAGAATGAGTGGTTTATGGCTTCCTATCTTACCTTACGATGTCTTTCTCTGTATAGGCTTAGACTATGATGCCATGTCCCATGATGGGACAGTACCAAGAGATCCTTCACCAGAATAAATCAATATAACTGCCAAATCTTACACTTGCAGTTAAAACTGTGACTTAAACAAACTCCTTTCTTTTTTACATTAGCCATGCAAAGGGAATTAATGCCATTAAGATGAAACCCATTAAATGATTAAGTGACTTAAATTATATTATTATCATATATACATATATATATGTATACATATATATATATATATATATATATATATATATATATATATGATTTCTTTATATAGCCCTAGTGTCCTAGCACTCACATAGATCCACCTGTTTCTACTAGGATTAAAGGTGTATACCACCTCTGGCTTTTATTTTTATTTTCATTGAAGTAATTTATAGTAAATCAGATAGTAGATACCTATATTTAGAATGAACATATCAAGTACCTAGTAAACATTATAGTAGCTGAATCTTCATTCAAACTCAGTGAAATAGGTTTTGTTACCTCTATTGAAATACAGTGAGATTCAGAACATTTCCTTATTATTTCAATATTCGTAGTTAGTTTGTAGATATCCAGTATTAGAATGCCCCATGTTGGGAGCCAGTTGTAGGGATTGTGGGTTCTGAGTTAGCTCTGCCACTGGCCTTGGGCATGGACACTGGGGAGGTGGACCATGGGGAGTTTGACTGTATCATGCAGCACCAGGCAGGTTTTGGTCTGTAGGAAATCACCATGGCTCAGCTCAAGGGTGGGAAAGCTCAGTCTGAGGTGTGGGAAACCTGACTGGCTCAGGGTTTCCGGGGATCTATGAGGAGACTGGGCTCAATTATCGGTCTCTTTGGATATCTAGGCACCCCCTGGTAGTTGAGGAAGAGCTGAGAACAGAGTTGGGGGCCAGCTAGCTGGGACTAGCCTGGGGCTAGAGGAAAAAGGGGAGCTCTGACTAGTTCCACCCATGGAGGAGAGTTCTTGGATTGATGGGTAGCAGGCTTAGTGGTGGTTGTGGCTGGGTGTGCAGAGAGGCCTTCTATTGGAGATTACACAGTGGCTCTGTAGGAAAAGGCCTTCATGGCTCCCCACGGCAGATCTCAATGAAAAGAGACAGTTTGTGGTTCTAATTGCTTTATTGTCATGGTGGAAAATGGATGCATAAAACCATACCCCCTTTTCATGGTGTGCCTGAGATTAAATACCTTTTGCAGCATGGAATGTCTGGGAAGGTTATCTTATTGCCAATGCCCTTCCAGTCTGTAGGTGCCTTGTTAGCAAGGATATCTCTGCCTTGAGCCTACAGGACCACAGGCCATACTCCTTTCCTACTCTCTTGGTTAGAGATGTTAGGGATGCCTTATCTACATGTGGGAGGGCTTCGAGCTATCACCCTTATGTGACTGATGGTTACAAGTCTATGTGGGGCTGCTGCTACATGACAGGGAACTGGAGCCTGTCCCTTCAGTTTCCCAGGACTTTAGAGCCTTTAGCTCAACTGAGGACCAGGCTACCTCTCATGGTCCACTGCCCCACAGAATCCCAGTCCAATTCTAAAGCCCACGTCTATCTGCAGAAAAGTTCGGTTGCTGGGTTAGGAGAAGAGCTGTTGGATCTTGACTAAGCCATACCGGAATGGTCCAGGTACCAGGATTAAGGAGGATGAAAGGAATTGCTTGCCTAGTCATTGTTCACTCCTATAATCTGAGATCAGTTGTCTTTGTAAGCACCCTCATTAGGAAGTCATCACCATGTTGGCCAGACAGCCTAATGTGGAGCTGGGACCTCCTTGAGAAGCCAGAACACAGTTGTGCCTATGAGTACCATTGCCAGTCCAACATCTCTGCTCCCTGCAGTGGATTCCTTGTCTTTGGCTGACATCAGGAGGGACTGAAAGAGATCTTTCTCTCTTTACCTACAGCTCCTCTGGATAAGCCTAGAGAAATATTTCTTTGAGGTGAGAAAATCTTTATCTTCTAGGAATATTTTATATGGAGGTGGGATCTTTATTAAGCTTTCTTGAAACTCTAACATTAGGCAATGAAGTGTCAGGGTGGCATTCAAATGGAGGACATTATATTCTACCTCCATGTCTAACAATAAGTAGTTATGGGAAACTCTTTGGATTTCATTCTGATTCTATGTCATTCTTGCCTGTCCTTGGAGCTAGGGTTACAAAGTTACTACAGGAAGCCACCTATAGCTTAACACCCAGTTTATATTCAGGATAATCCTGTCCTTAGAATCAACAGCATCTTGATTCAGCATTTTACCACAAGTATTTCTCTGGGATTCTGCTCTAATTCATATCTGTTTTCCAAGTACCCAGTGGACTATAGATAGTTTAGAATTTGACTGAAGATATTTCCTGGATCACTTTCTTCCTCAGTACTTTATGGATTAAGGGTCAGGTCTCCATCAAGCCTTCTTCAACCACCTTTGGAGCTGTTGGTGAGGATCCATTTGCACACTCCAGCTTTGAAACTTCATCATAGGTACCTCACTTTGTTCTTTTTCAGAATCTATTGGTCCTGTCGATGCTTCTCTTCACTACCTCTTGTCACCATGCCCTACATAATCCTAGCTCCTTGTCTGAGCTTTGCTATGTCTACAGATCTTCCAAACTCTTTTGCTCAATATCAGCCAATAGAACCTTCACGGTACAATCAACACGTACTCCCTGAAGTGGTGAATACTCTCCGATTTGGAGCTCTATTAAAAATTTAAATTTCAAATCCCAAGTGATCCAAATACACATTGAGCAAACTTCATATTCTAGCAATATTTGCAAAGAGAGAAAAATCAAGCCATTATAAAATGATATCCAATTAATTTCCATTAATGAAAACTGCATAAAACAAAGCCAATCATCTGGGTCTGGATTTTTACTCTAGCCTGCCTGTAGAGTGTCTGGTCCCTAGGTACATCCTTATCAACTGCTCTGCTCAGAAGATACATTATACATTCTATGTGTAGGAATCAAGGCTTCTAAGAAAGCTGGAGACAGGAAGAGGCAAGAAAGTGCCTGATGGGTTATCTGGATATGGCTGTCAGTAGGCTCTGACAGTGACAAAAGATACATTCCAGGGTGAAGAGTGTAGTATTGTTAGCTAGAACTGAAAACATCTTAGGCGTTTAGGCATAACCAACACTTACCATCTTGTTTGCCACAACTCAAAACAGGAATGTCTTCTCTTTTTCGTGCCCACTTCTTCCACTGTTAGACCCTCTCAGTATTTTATTTTCTTTGCTTCAGAGATTATCATTATTTTTATGATCTGAGAACAGATCTTAATAGTCAACTAGGGTGTTAAAGAAAAGATTGTTCAATTTGTCATCCATTGTGGATAAGGTATGACACTTCAGTTTACCCTAAAAAGAACCTGGGTCAATATTTAGTATGCTGGAACTTGTACAAATGACCCCGAAGCTATGTTCTAGCTACTCGGCTTAGCCAAGACTGGTGAGGCGTTGAGATGGCATTCTGTGTGGCATTCTGATGTGACAATGACATATTCTCTTCCAGAGAGACAAAGATAACCAAGAGGAAGTAGGTTCATCTTTCCAGAGTCTCCTTTGAATATTTAACACACAAATCTGCATCAAGATGTTTGCCAGCAGATAAGAAGTAAGGAGGTTCAGAAGAGCGAGTGAGGGTCTAAGGCCACAGTTCTGGCCATGACGTGCCCTAAATATCACTTGCCTGTGCCTAGATCTGAGCTTAAGGTTCTTATATACTTTCCAAGGCTCTTAAATTCCAATGTAAGGGAACAGAAGCCATAATATCTCAGATCACTACAGCTGGAAGTGACTAGCAGGCCATTCTGCATAAATGTTCTTGTACTTCCTCTGCTCATATATTCCTCCGATGATGTCGCTAACTGTACATATACATGAGCTCCTATATACAATCTACACAGAATTCTTAGGTCACCCCCACCTACATACAACCATTTATGGTTTTCCAGCTGATTGTCGTTATCAATTGACTGGGTTGCTAATCACCTTGGAAGAAAACCTTTGAGCATGCCTCTGCGGGAGTATCCTGATTGAGCAAAGTAGTGGGAGAACACCCATCTAAATGTAATTGTCACCGTTTTGTGAGCACAGGCCTCAACCTTTGTACAGAGGAGAAAATGATCCAAATACCAGCATTCTTCTTACTCTGCTTCCTGGTGGAGGATACAAGGTGACCGGATGCCACCATGACAGACTGCACCCTGAAACTGTGAGCTAAAACAAACACTTCTTTCCTTCAACTGATTTAGTTATCTTGTCACAAAAGCAAGAAAAGTAATTAATATGCCTAATTAGTACATCATCATCTATATATCATCTCTTTATTTCTAGTCAAGGCAGTAAAGACACAAAAAATGCCAGGCAACTGGCCTTTGGGTGCACCTTTGAGTAATGGCTGAGCTATGACCAAGACCACTCTTCTGTCGCTTCATTACCATGTTTCCCAGCCTTCATCAAATACTTAGGGCTTGAGCCTTTTACAGTCTTCCTTACTCCCTGTGATTTTGTGGCTAGCCCCAGTCTCCCTTGAATCATACCATAGACTAAAGATGAAGAGAGCCAGCTGAAGACAAATCAGGAGAGAGGAAGATGCTATGGAATGTCACGCACAAGCAGCAGCAGGGCGTGAGTGTGCAAAGGGTCTACGCTCAGACTGTTCTAGAGCAAAGGTTCTCTACCACATAACATTCACCAGCTTAGTGAGCCTGAGACTTAGCTTCCTCATCTTCAAACTGGCAGTGGCAGTAATGCCTGTGATGGTTGTGGTGAATGAACATGCTCCAGAAGTGACAGATAGGGACTGCTTCTTTACTGTCACACGGCAGAGCAGGCTTCCTCCTGGATGGTCTTGAGCCTTAGAAATGCCTCAGAAAGGGAATTCCAGCTGCAGAGAAGTTTGAGCATTAAGCATCCGACTTGCCACAAAGGGTGGCCACTGCCACTCCCTGCCCCTGTGCTGTCAGTCACTGACTCCTTGGCCTGTCAGCTGTGAGGCCAGCTTGCCCCCTGCTGGTCACCCAGCTCTGGATGGAAAATAGTGGGTTTTGACCAGGCAGCCTCTGTGCTGAGGAGTCTGGGAATCTTCTGTATTCAGAGGTGGCGGTGGGGGAGGGGCAGGGCTATACTAGAGTGTGTTTGTGTGTGTGTGGGGTCAAGCTGAATTGATTTTTTCACTGTTTTAGGGGTAAATGACTTCCTGATATTCAGTTTGCAAATCTCCCTGACACAGTCCAATTGAAAATGTATACTGGTAGCCGTTTACTGTCCAGAGAAATGAGAAAGGGCAGGAGGTGGGTGCAAAGGTAAAAGCAGAAGGTGTGGAAGAAGACAGAAGTTATGTCAGGCCCACCAGAGCAAGAGTCTAGTGTGTGTGTGTGTGTGTGTGCGCACGCGCGCGTGCGTGCGTGCGTGCGTGCAAGAAACTGAGAAAGGGAAAATCAGAAAGATAGAGCTACAATAAAAGAGTCAGAGATATGGAAACAGACAGAGATGCAGGGACAAAGCAATGAAAAACAAAAGGACAGATTGGGGAGGAGGAGAAGGAAGGAAAAGAGAACGAAGAAGAGAAGGAGGAGGAGGAAGAAGAGGAGGAGAATTTATATACTTCTCTAGCACAGACTGCCATCTTTCCCTTGAGTTCAGTGATCACATCTGAGACTGGAGCCTGAGGCTGTAGAAATCACTGGCTTTGTGATGCATACTACAGGATACGGAGGCCACCCCAATCCTGGCAGGAAGCTGCACAGGCAGGCTGGCAGCACCCCAGGCATAGGTGCTCTGATGAAGGGACCTCCGCAAACAGAGCATCTCTTATCTTTCCGGAACAGTTAAATCCCTCCACAACAGGCACCAATAGAATCCATCCCTGCAAGGTTGGGCTGCCCCATTGCCAGTCAGAGGCTCCACTGGCCTTTCAATTTGGTCTTAAGATGCGATGGATACAAATTACAAACGTTTGGTCAGCTTTTGAGCAAGCAGAAAGCAAATTTTATAGCAAGGGACAGGGGAGCTGGGAAAAGGGTGGCAGGAGGCAGAGGGGAAAAAGCTGAAATAGAAAAATTGCTGAAAAGCCTCCTGCAGGCTGTCAGGAGCATTAACTTAGGATGATGTAGGAGAAACGACTAAGTGGTTTCGGTGTCAGCTACACTGAATCAAACTTGCTCAAATATATGCCTGTGAGTACAGTAACCAGAGAGCCCACCTGAGAAACAGAAAGCATTCTCTGTGTTTAAAGGGTTTCTTACGTTTTTTTGCAAACATAAGGGAAGCTATGCATAAATTGCCTTTGAAAGAGGAAGATGGATGGGGGACTGGGCTGTTACACCTTCACTGAGAGTGGGGCTTGAGAGGGGAATCACTGGATTACTGGACCCCATCTTCCAGGGAAAGCTTAAGGAAGTGAAGGAGAGGGGACTGGCCTCTGAGAGCCAGAGAAGTGAGGCAGAGTGAAAGAGGAATGGCCTGCTCTGTGAGACCTGCTGAAAGCAGGGGGATTCTGTAATCTCCTCTTCCCAGAAGTCTAGGTACTTCCTCTGTGTCTCCATCTCTGCTGCTCTCTTGCAATGGAGTAAACATATGGAGGGACTCAGCACAGGGAGACCATGGTGCTGGCTCTCAGCCTTTGGCATTAGGCTGTCAACCTGTGACAGTCAGTCATCATCCTAAGTATTGATGTGTGATATGTAATTGTAAATTAATTTAGCCATTAATTCAAAAAATTCATTTAGTAAAGATGAATAATGTATACTATGAACCAGGCATTATTCTAAGTGCTTTGCAGGTAATAATTTATTTAACTGCTCTAAATTGCTATTATATAAGGAAAAGGAAAGTGAAGAGCAAGGAGATTCCTCCTTTTAAGGACACACCTTAGTCAGACAAGTGAGGAATCACACCTTTGTGTACATATCCTCCTGTTATGGAGAGCAGGAGAACCTCTGACTTGCCTGGAACCTGACTTTGCAAAGATGATGGATATCATTCTGTGGCTATGCTTTTAGGTTCTCTGAAGAATCTAAGAAGGATATCATCTATAGGAAAAGCCACATGACAAGGATATGGGTGGCTGTCACTAAGAACTGAGGTCAGCCTTTAACAACTAGATTCTAAATTCTGTCAAGACTTTGGGAGCTGGAAGAATACCTCAAATCTATAAGTTATCTTGAAGATAATACCCCTGAGAAGGACACTAAGCTAAATCATCCTCATAAACCCTGAGTTAATGAATATGGACTATTTTAACCTATTAGGTGTGTGGAAATGTGTCACATGGTTCTAGAACCCTGACATAGTGGCTAAACTAGGCTATAAAGCAGTGACTATCACATTCTTGTATGTTATATCCCCTGTCCATGGGAAGATCTGATATGTCTTCATCTGGACATATGATACTTTATTTCCATCTATGTCTAGAAGACTTGAGACTCTCAGGGAGGAGGTGGAAAGGGTAGAATTGTGACAGTCACTGTGCCACAGCTGTAGGAACAGCTATGGGAATCCAATGGCCACTTTGTTCCTTCATTCTCTGCTTCCGGTTCTGGTTCTCTCTATCTCTCCCATGCTGCTCTAAAACGTTCCAGCTCACTTCCTGTCCTTCTGTTCTTCATTGAGTACCTAATATTGCCTAGACACTGGGCTAGACCTAGAAGGAAAAGGCTTTTTCTTTCTACTCCATGTTCTTTATTTCTTTACTTTCCCCCCTCCTATTATTCATAGAAACCAACATTTTTTTTCCTCTTAAGAAAGGCTGAGGCTTCACCTCTCCACTTTACCTACCATTCTCATTATTCCTTTCCAGCACACAGCCTTACTTTACTAAAGGTAAGCACAGCACCTTGCTGTGCTGGTTGTGGGGAGCAGAAAGACTGGAGGGGCGCCCAGGCGATAGCTGCCCCTCTGCTCACCTTTTCCATCTGGCCTCTTTCTCAGACAGAAACAGAGAATATGGTAGGTGAAGAAATGGGCCCTGGCACCTTCACCAGAAGGTAGGTAAGCCATGCCAACATTGCTTGTCCTCTGGCCAATGGATGGGTGGCACAGTGCCCAGGAGCCCTTGTTATGATATGAGACAATGAAACCGCTCTCAGCCTTGAATTCTTTGCAATTTTAAAGGAGCATTTCAGCTAGACTTCAATGTCCATTGTGTTAGCAGGTACACACACACACACACACACACATACACACACACACATACCTCTTTACATATGTAGAATCATGTACAGACACATATACCCAATTACAGTACCGTAGGCACATACATATGTCTAATCATACATATAAAAGCACACACGCATGAGTACCCCCAAAATACACATATATTGACACAAATGCACACAGGCACAGAACACACACACCCAAATATAATATCCTTCAACAGTTGTTCATGCACACATATAAATATGATCTGCTCATATGACAGTGTGCCTGTTTGTGTTTTAATCCAAGAAATAAATCCCAAGCTTCCTTTCCAATATTTCTGAGCAAGCTTTCGCGATTAAGTAGCTCCCTGCGTGCTACCCGGCACCCAAAGCTTAAGCCTCATTAATTTGATGTTCTTTTCTATTCTTTGATCAGTGTACATAGGCTAAAAAACACTGACCTCAGCCCAAAATTCTTCGAAAGATCAATGGTGGTAGTATACGTGCATGTGTTTTCTGGACTGTAAAGGGATGAACAAAATGTAAAGCAGCTGGGTGTGCTGCTGAGGCCCGTTGTTCATTTGCTCTTTGTGCTGGGAGTAAAATGGCAATCCAGGGAGCCGGCCATTTGCATGCTTGTTCAGTATTCAGGCTTTTAATACAATGCTGGAAATGCCTTGCTCCTTTACATCCTCCGGAGGTTTGCTTGCATGCATCTCTGTTGTTGGATCTGGGCTCAGGGCTAGAAAAGAGATCACATCCACAGTGTGGAAAACCATGAGAGCAAGCATCATTCCTCATGTCCTGGGAAGGAAGGAGGGAGTGGCTACAGTCTGAAGCCAAAACAGCTGGGCCTGAATGGCTCTGCTTAGGAGCCTTGGGTGTCCCTTTATCTGACTACCTCAGGCCATGTGTTACCACTATGACTTGAGGATTCAGAGTTCTACTATGAACAGACTTGCTATAGAGCACTGGGCAGAACAGGTGTCTTCAAATCTGTAAGGATATAGAGGAAATGTGTGAGGATCTGAGACTTTCCAGTAGCAATCTCTGTGAACCTGGGGCTGGTTCTGTGCACCACAGTAGTAGTCGACAGATTCTCAGACATTATAGGAAAGACTTCTAGGGGACACTTAATGAAGGCAGGGAAGCCTTTCACTCTATAATCACTGTGCTATGTAGGACTTATCATTGAAGGTCTTAGCCACTTATATTTGTAGATAATGACTATAGAGTATGATCAGTTATAGCTTTTTCCTGGTGATTGTCCCTATGAGAAGATGCACCAAAAATTTGGATTCTATATCTATATAGAATCTGGAGATCTAGTCTGAGGATTTGGGTTCCAGTCCTATGATATCAGCTCACATGACTCTGACCTATTTTATTACCTTGGTTTCTTCCAACACTGAGCATATCATAATTCAGACTTGGGCTGATTAAATCAAACACTGGATATTTATTTATGAAACACTGTTAGAATTTCCAACACTGTCTACACTGCAGGAAGTATAGATGGTTATTCCTATTGGGGGTACCACTTATAAGTAGGACATCATGTGCAAATTAGAAGTATCACTTTGGACCAAAGACTTTATTTTACTGATCAGTTTACTGACTTTATTTTACTGACTAGTTTAGTTTACTGACCAGAGAAGGAACTCATGGTTTAGAGATTTCAGCCATTGCACTGCATTTTGTTTAGGTCAAATTTGTGTCATTGGTAAAAATCCTATCCTATCCTGTACATGAAATAGGGTTTAAATGGATTTAGAAGGGTAAGATAGATACAAAGAAAAATGTACCTGTCCACACACAGCGGTGCAGAAGTCTCACATGTGATGAGGAGTCAGGTCATGTACATGCCGCCTGGGAGGAAGATGGAGTCTGAGAAACCTGGAACATTGGTTAGGATACTAATTGTGTACTTTGCTGGATGTTTCTCCTCTGCAAAGAGTGAAAACAACCTTTTTACCCATTTTTAGAAATGTCAAATTGGATGTATGTTATATCTCAAGGAGCCCAGGATACTGTATACACCTTCTTGAGAAAGGAGTAAGATGCATGGCAAGTTGTAACCCATGAAGTTCACACCAGCTGATCAGGGTTTCATCTTGAACTTTGTGGGAATGCCAGCATAGTGCCACAGTGGCATTACTGGTTTGCTAAGAATGGGGTAGCCCCACTTGTAGGATTTGTCAGTTTGTATGAATTTTCAGGCACCGTGTTGCGTGTTTGGTAGGCAACATCTCTCATTTAACTCCTGATACTATTAAAATGTCTATATTACTCTTACAATTTTATAAATAAATAGGCAGGCTCACTGTGAAAACATGAAAAATGAATCCTTATTGTATGTCCTGGAGTATCATTTACTGCATTATCATAAACAATATATATATATATATATATATATATATATATATATATATTATGTATGTAATAATATGATTAAATGATTTAATCCTCTTTATGACTTCTTTTTTCCCCTATTTTATAAATGAGGAAAATTAGGGCCAAAGGATGTTAAGTCATTTCCCTAAAGTTAGAGGAGGGAGACGCAAAAGGGAAACATCTCAAGTTCTCTGGCTGGCAAGTAAGGACCAGAATTCAAAGTCAGAGCTGGTAGGTCTCCAATGGCCAAGTTCTCAAACTTCAGTATAGGGCAGTAGAGATTCAAGCTTTCCACAGAAGGCACTCCAACAGCAAAGGGATGGGTACACACCTCTGGAGGGCTGAGAGTGCTGCCTAAGGCAGCCAGCTGTCAGTACGAAATTTCTTTGAAGCTGTGTATTTTATGCTGAAGTATTCTTCTGTGAATTTTGCATTCTCTTTCATAATATATATTTTTAACATAAAAATATGATTTTTTATTTTGTATCTTCTCGAAAACTCTGAAGGAAAAAAAGTTTCAGGAAGAAAGCATGCTCTGCTTACCTACTACTAGCCTCCTGGCCACAGCTGGGTGCTTCCAGGTTCCTGGCACCCCATGGTGAAGATAGTTGAGTAAGGAGAGACTAGGCTTCAGCATCAGCAGTACCAGAACTCAGATCCTGGCTCCTTAGCCACCACATGCTGGGCCTCATCTCTGAGTGGCCAGTTCTTGTCTCTGAATGAGAGGTGATGATAGATGCCCCATCAGAGGGGCATTGCAAAGATGGGTGCTATTTCCAAATGGCTATTTACCCCACGCCATGCTTTCACTATCTTGCAACTCTTAGGAGTCTGCTACTATGTGGGTCACATAATTTCTCGGGCCTCACAGCTTGTGTGTGTGTGTGTGTGTGTGTGTGTGTGTGTGTGCGCGCGCGTGCGTAGATAGTGGAGCAGTCTTCTCGGGGAGGAATTCTCATAAGCCTAATGTATTTCCCAGGACTATGTGAGCTTTTTTGCTCTTTATCATATTTTGATCATCCTTGGGCTGAGAAAAGAACTTGTATTTCATTGGCCAGTGGCTTTGCTCAGAAGAAAGATTTGCTTAAAGTGAATTGATAGGATTTAGGTTATATTCATACTGTAGTCACAGACATTCATTATATATATATATATATATATATATATATATATATATATATATATATATATATATACATATATATATATATGTATACACACACACACACACTAAATAGTTATCCAAATTTTTTTTCAAATTTTCTAAATTCCAAGCCAAAGCTTAAGCAGAAAGGAGTATAATGGCTATACTTGGTTTACTACATTTGGAATTAACTAAAACTCCAAAATGGAGGGCACACCTGTGAGGGATTCCTGCTTAATTTGAACTGGGAATTCCTACTTTTAATCTAAAACTTTGAGGTATAAAAAAAAATTCACCCTTAATCTAAATCTTTAATCTAGACCTAATCCTAGCCATACCTTGTTTTGGAAGCCTGTACAATAGTCGTTGTCAACCTTCTTAATGCTGCAACCTTCTTAGTGCAGTTCTTCATGCTGTTGTAATCCCCAACCATAAAATTACTTTTACTGCTACTTTGTAACTGTAATTTTGATACTGTTAAGAATTGTAAACTAAATACATTGTGCAATGGTCTTAGGCAATCCCTGTGAAAGGGTTATTTGGCTCCTAAAGTGGTCATGACCCTCAGGTTGAGACCCAGTGCTATATAAAGACATAGAAGAAGGAAGTGTTTGCTCTTTTGCATACTTACTCTCACTTTACTAGTAAGTCTACTACTTCATCAGAATTAGATAGCCTTCTTCTTTGTGATTCCAGCATAAACTGAAAACCAGTTCACATATCCTTCATTGTAGATGAGTTACTACTGGATTCAACCATTGCTGGGTTAGCTGGACCATAGCCTATAAGTCATTCAAATAAATTCTGAAAGAGGGAAGAAGGGTTGGAGGGAGGGAGGGAGGGAAGGAGAGAGAGAGGGAGAGAGAGAGAGAGAGAGAGAGAGAGAGAGAGAGAGAGAGAGAGAGAGATTCTATAAATTCTGTTATTCCAGAGAACCCTGATTAATACAAGGAGACTCTGCTAGTCACGTCAAAATGAGATCCTTGATCCAATAATTCTGCATTTCTAGAAAGTCATTGACTTTGTTCAAAGTTATTATCTTTGTTTTTAAAATGAAGCTAGTTTGGAAACTATAAGCATCATGAATGGTTGGTTATATTCGATTGTATTTATAATGCCTGTTATTTAAAAAACAGTAGAAATTTCCAATGGCAAAAGTTGATAAAAATGTGAAGAAGTGGAACATTTGTGCATTGCTGGTGTGAATGACAAATGGTGTAGGCACTGTGGATGACATTACAGTGATGCCTCAAAAAGTTAGACATACAAAACTGTTTCATAGTCTAGGCATCCTTCCTGAAGTATACAGCAAAGGTAATTGATAACAAGAACTCACGCATGTACTTACACACCAATTGTTCATAGCAGAATTATTCATGATAGCCCAAAGACAGAAGCAACCTGAATTCCCATTAACAGGAAAATGGGTAATAAAATATGTGGCACATGTATATTATAGAATATTATGCAGACTAAGAAATACATGAAATTCAGATATATTCTACAACATGGATGGACCTTGAAAGCATTATGCTAAGTAAAATAAGCTAGAAATATTGAGAATATTTCCTCACTAAGAAAATGACCTGATTCTTACTAAGTAAAGTAAGGCCAAAAATATTTTATGATTCCACATATATGTGGCATCCAAAGCAGTCAGATGCATAAATGTAAAATATAGGGTGTTAGTTACCAGGGCATGAGAGAAAGGGGTTAGGTAGTTATGGCTTAATGGGTAGAGAAAGGGAGGAGGATGAGAAAGTTATTAATATAAAATAATGATAGGAAGAAAGTAATGTGAAAGCAGAGCAGCCCTTCCCTTTCCTGCATGTTTCCTCTGTTATTCATTGTCAATCACAGCCAAAAATGTTGTAAATCCTGAATGAAATTGTATAAATTTTAAAATTACATTATTTTTACTACCATGATAGAATTTTGTCCTAGCACTTATTCAGAATCTGTGTATGCTACCCTCTTTGCTAGTCTTTTAGTAACCATCCCAATTATCACATTAATTGACACAGTATCATAGCACTTACATAGTTTATTTTATTTAATGATACCAAGGAACAAGAGAAGAAACAAGGGTGATTTGAATCTACCAAGGCACTTTTTGGAAGAGAGAAGAAAGTACAGTAAGAGATCTTAAGCATGAAAGATATTTTTACAAAGAGACACTTTTACAAAATTTTTATTATAAATTATTATAATAACCATCCTATTTTATAAATCGATTGCGTTAATCTCTTAAATATGCATGGGCAAAAGTATAGTACATTTGTTTGGTTTGGTATTAGTGATGGTTTAGGCATTCCTTGGGGGTTTGGAACCCATCTATTCATAAAGCAAGACTGCTGTTCTAAATATTGCTAACCTGTTTACATTTAAGTACATATTAGTAAATTGTGGCTTTGTTTTTTGTATATTTTACCAGAATGACAAAGCAGACAGCTCCAAAGATACTGCGAAGAAATGGTATTTCAGTTCTGCTAAGTCTTTACTCTGGGATCATGGTTCTGACAATAGGCAGTGTGACTGGGAACATATGATGGTTGAAAATGTGCACCTTTCCACTAAAGGTTGTTAGAGCTATGCTTAAGAAGCCACTTCGGTATATAGTGTAGACATTCCCAAATTCTCATATCTATCTTTTGGTGCCTTTGCTCAGTCCTCATCAACATTTTTATAGACAAGAAATATGTACTGAATAAGAAAGAAGGAAGGTGATGCTTTTGCAGTAGAGAGAAAGGTTTCAGGATAAGGACAGTGTTACAGTTATGTGTTGAGGAGTATGAATCATGACTGTCTTCCTCACTTCCCAGGGAAGACAAGAGAAGGAAGAGTATGATGGGGACCTCAGAATTTAAGGGTGTTGTAGTCTATGTACTCTGAGCAACCCCCAAGATTCTGACCCCAGATTGCCAGCTGCACCTAGACATAGTAGGAACCAACATGAGGTTCCCATGATTCCCTGAGAGCCTGTTCTCTACCACAATTGGCTTGCTTTCCTTCCCTAGGGCCCAGTGTGGGTCTAGAAACCTTTGTAAATGACTTATGGCAGTGAGTCTCACCTGAGTATAGTGTGAGAGTTTGTTTCTGATTGAGTTACCCAGGTGGCTCTTTTCCCTCTGCCCTGTGATGCAGCAGGACACATGGCCCTCAGGTAAAAGTCAGTAGGACCATAGACTTCATGCAGTTTGAGTTGTAACCACATTAAACTTATTAGACAAAAGAATTACAGGGAATAGAGTAAAACAGATGGAAATCAAAAGAGTAAAACTTCTCAGAGACACAAACTGTATCTTGGATCATTATATCCATCGTCATCATTACTACTACCACCACCACCACCACCACCACCACCACCATCCTTACCATCACCATCATCATCATCATCAGCAGCAGCAGCAGCATCCCACTAATAACAAACTTGTCTCAGTATTGTTGGGAGAATGAACTTGGATAAATGTTTATTCATGCTCCCTTCTAGCTCTCTGAGAGGCCACCACAAGCTATATCAAAGCACAGGTCTCATACCCTGTTCTTTACTCTCTGGACTCTTTCCTCTTTACCTTCCCTCGTTCCCATTTCCTCTCCCTCTGTCCCTATAAGGCCACAGAGGTAAATGGTGCCGGCATACTCTACCCTCTAAGTCCCATCCATGGCTATGGAAACCGAATCTTATCAACACACTTGCATTCAAACATTCCCACCCATGAGGAAGAGACAGGAGTTTATTATCCCATTCATATTGGATTTTTCTCTGGGTTATTAGATTTTTCTGTGCGGCACAAAACATTGCACAAGGAGAAAAAGCCCTGACCCTGGGAAGCACATTCCCATTGCTCTGCTGCCTATTCATTTGGACTGATTGCCCACCACAGTTATGAACCTTTGAACATCAAATTTCAAAACGGAGACATAAAAGAGTGAACATTGAAATAAATGAGAAGTCTGCTTCTTTTCTCCATACTGAGGATACATGCTCCTGAAATGCAGGAGAAAAGTGAGTGTTTGGTTTCTTCCACCCAGTTTACCTCTTAGGCTCCCAATGGCAGCCCTCTTCCTGTTCTTGACAATGTCACTGGTCTATTCTGAGGAGTGGGCTGGGCACTGGAAGATTCCCCAGAAATGAAAGATCTGGGGTTTCAAATAAAATGGTAAAGCTCTTCAATAAGTGAATATTTAAATGGAATCCTAACCACATTTAAACATGAACAGAAGGATAACAATAAAAGGTGTGTCCTTAAGTAGGAAGTGGCAGAAAGTCCCTTAGACAGGAAGGACTCCTGATTTAACCAGATGAAGTCTGAACTGCTCTAGTTTTGCCACTGCTTAGCAACTATCCTTTGTCCCAGTTACTGTTCATTTTAGGAACCCACATAGAGTCCTCATTTCTCCTCCTTCACCGCAAGCCTGGTTACTGTGACCTGTTAATTATTCCTTTTAAGTATCTACAGCTGGATCCCTGTGTCTGCTTTCCCCTAACTCTGTTCAGGCTTTCATCACCATTACCAGGTTCATGCAAATCATTCTCACAGCTGCTGTTGCCTCTCACCTCTCCTCCCCAGGATTCCTATCCCTGCTGTTAAAGAAGACTTTCTTGGAAAGCAAGTATAAGTGTGTTACTCCCTTGTTTAAATCCTTTAAAGATTTTTCACTCCCTTTAAGTTAATAATCAGGCTCTTTATAATGATGCTCATGATGATCAGACCTATGACTATCTTTTAAATGTCACCTCTTGTAGTGCATCCAACCCATACTAGTCTTCTGTATCTTTCTTAAATAGTCCCAGTTCTGTCATGCCTGCTGTGCCAGCCATCGTTTCTGCTTGGACTGTCTCTGCTATTCTCCAATACTCAGGTCTCTCCTATGTAATCTTCCAGGTGCATCCCAGGAATGGCTGGAGAAGCACATCAAAGCACAGGTCTCATACCCTGTTCTTTACTCTCTGGACTCTTTCCTCTTTACCTTCCCTCGTTCCCATTTCCTCTCCCTCTGTCCCTATAAGGCCACAGAGGTAAATGGTGCCGGCATACTCTACCCTCTAAGTCCCATCCATGGCTATGGAAACCGAATCTTATCAACATATAACTTCCTGTCCATATAGTGTTTGCATGTGTTATTGTGTCATAACACCAACTGCATCCCATTGTCTTGATGGTTGATTGGTGGACCCTGTTTTCCATGCATCTTTCTCTAGCTGAGATTTGACACAATAGCTGGTGCAGACCAGAAACTACAGGAGATCAACTGAAGAAAGGATGTTAAAAGAAAAGCAGATTAGTGGCCAGGCAGTAGTGGTGCACACCTTTAATCCCAGCACTTGGGAGGCAGAGGCAGGGAGATTTCTGAGTTTGAGGCCAGCCTGGTCTACAGAGCAAGTTCCAGGGCAGCAAGGGCTACACAGAGAAACCCTGTCTTGAAAAAAACCAAAAAAAAAAAAAAAAAAAAAAAAAGATACTGGACTTTAGTCAATGTTAAAAAAAAATGCAGATTAGAAAAGCCAGAGGAGTAGAATTAGTAGATGAAAGTCTCGAAATTGGAGTCCCAAAAGACCAAAACAATTTCAAGTCCAACACTCTCATTACTAATGAGTGTAAGCTAAACATGGGAAGGCTCTTTCCCAATGTATGCAGATAAGATTAGCTTTAGGAGGTGACTTCTAACAGTGCCCTCTTGGTGAGCAAAAGGGAAGAGAATGGTTCGTGGAAGTGAAGACAATATCAAGGTCAAGAATAAGGTAAACACATTAAAAAGGAACAATGGAGAAAGAATGATGTGTTGGTGTATTTTTAAAAATTATTATTATTTTATTGAGTTCTTATACCTTTACCTCCCTTCTAACCCTTATTCCACATGCACTTCTTCCATTACTCTAACACTAGGTAGGAGAGAAAGGTTAGAGGGGAAAGGGGGCATAGACCTTTTTAGAGTACTTCCTGTTGGTTAGGGACCTCTTGTTCCTTGAAGGCAGTCTAATCTTCATTCTCAGGATATCCCCAACTCCTTCTCCTTCCCTTGCTCACTTTCCTCACAATCACTCGACAAACCATAAAACCAACAACCAGAAGAAGCAGGAGGTAGCGTCCTCTTCTCCTCTTCCTCTTCCTCCTCCTCCTCCTCCTCTTCCTCCTCCTTCTCTTCCTCCTCTTCCTCCTCCTCCTCTTCCTCCTCTTCCTCCTCCTCCTTCTTCTTTGAAGCACCTCAGGCCCTTCTAGGGGCTCTGACCATTTTTACCCTCTTCAGGGTCCATAGACTTAAACTATCTGCAGCTGGCAAAGATCATGCCCTTCCTTGAGGATGAGATAATCACAGTTTATGGCTGTGGACAATCAGATGCAGCCCCAAAGTCCACACTTGGGATTAAAACAAAAACATAGTCATGTAACATAGCTGGGTTTTTTAAGAAATCAAAACTACTACTGCAGTGATGTCCCTGGGGCTGGCACTCAGGGGAGAATCAGACTCAATCCCAGGTGGCTGTTTGTCCCTTCCAACCATCTCATGAATTCAAAGTGTGTTCATCGAGTAACTCCACCATGCTGAGCATTAGAGGCATTAAAAAATGCCTCTGCCTTGATGATCTAGTGGATTATAAGACCTGGAGTCTGATAATCATACACTGCTGTGATGAGGCTGGAGGAATAAATCCCAGAGTTTGTGAGAACTGGCATGATAGTTCTGAAAGCAGTCACATGGAGGTGAGCTCCTAATAAGCTAAGATTCTTTTCTGTTCTGACATTCTGGGTATATTTTTTTGGCCCTGCGAACCTTTAAGCATATTTTTTGACACCCCCAAGTATTCATATAGTTCCCATAAAACAGTTCTGTCTCTATCCAGTGGCTTCAGAGACTAACCACTTCTCAGTCCCAATGGTTCATTTCTCTCACTGATGCTCTCCCTACCGCTTGATACTTTAAACCTGAAAATCCATAGCCTGTTTCCTTTGTCCAAGGTGCTTCAACACTCTCACAGGGTGTACCGCCATCTCATCCCCATGTCACTTTCTTCAATTACCCATTCTCTGAGGAGGTAAGCTGCAAACTAGACACGGAGTGCTTTCTGTCATCCATGTACAGAGCAAAGAAAGAAGGCAACATATATTCAGTCACTGTCCTTGTAGGAGCTCAAGGCCTTGCCTTTATTTTTCTAGGGAATTTTTCACTCTTTGATGGAAGCAGAGAGTGGAGAAGATCCTCTATCTTGATGTTTCCTTGTAAAGCAGAGACTTTTGGTTACAAGGAATGGACTAACCCTTTCAGTCTAATCTCAAGTGATTCTTTTTAATGGTAGGAAGAGTAACAACTCCTCTGGGAAGTGAGGCTTCTGGGGGTGTTGTTGGAGGAGAGTGGCCACTCTTGGGTGTTTTCTATCACTTTGGAAACCATAGGAGAGGACAGACATCCATATGGTCATCTCCACCCTCAGTAGACGGAGAGCAGAAAGACCATAGAGTCTTGTTAGCATAAGGCCAAGATAACGTTGGGCATTAAAATGAGATTCTGGGCAGGGTCCAGTTAGCACTTAAATCATTAGATGTGGGAGGTCATAGATAGTGAGGAGTTCCCAGAGGATCCTGGAGAGGTCTTTCCCAGAGCTTGTTATAGATTTTCCTGTTAGGGCTGGCCATGGGCAGGTGGAGTCAGTGAAACAACCAAAGGGTCACCTGTGCTCTCTCTTTACAGAGCATGGCGACATCTGGGAGCATGGCAGGCAGAGGCTTTGGTCTTTGGTGGAAATGAAGTTACTTGCTGGCTCCTTGACTCTCGGGCAACTGGGACGTGGTGATGATAGCTATACATAAATCAGAATCTCAGTGTCTGGGGTGGAACGCCTCATTGGTTACTTACTGCCTGTCTTCTACTCTCTCCCTCTGCAGAAAGGCATATGAGGCTGATGCTTGATTGTTTAACTGGATTGGATTGTGAAGTACCTCAGAGAGCATAGCCCTGAGAGTACCTGTGTGAATGGATATCTCAGAGAGGAGTGAATGTGAAAGGCAGTAGCCCAAGGCCAGGGGTGAGCTAGAATAGAAGTATTGGAGAAAGCCTTGTAAGTACAGCTTCTCTTTCTCTTTCTCTTTCTCTTTCTCTTTCTCTTTCTCTTTCTCTTTCTCTTTCTCTTTCTCTTTCTCTTTCTCTTTCTCTCTCTCTCTCTCTCTCTCTCTCTCTCTCTCTCTCTCTCTCTCCCTCTCTCTTTGTGTGTGTGTATGTGTGTTTCTACTTCACCTGTCTTGCTCCTTTCTTCCTTCCTGGCTGTCATGATATGAGCTGCTTTTCCCAGGCTTAACTCCTCTTTCATGAAGGACTGAAGCCTGTGGATCCTTGAGACAAAAAACAAGTGATTAATTTATCACAGCAGTGGGAAGTTAGCTAACACATGGCATTAATAATGTCCATTGCTCCCCCTGGCTCCCAGGAAGAACACTGGTACAGATGAGCTGTTGAGGGCATGGCAAGTGGTTGAAACAATAAGGAATAAGGAGCCTCAATACGATGTGTTTATGTTTCCAGTCCACATACCACTTTCAAAGGTCTCTGGCACAAGAACTCTTGGGCACCTATTGAACTGACCTTCAAAATAATTTGCAACGTGCTCATTGCACACGTGTCTGTAGTGACAGCTGAGGTGTGAGCAGTCAGAGCTGTCTGGTGAGATGTGCTGTCTCTACCACCAATATCTCAATCCCTGACAGGCATGCATGCTGTTATAACATCCAAATACTTTCTTAGGTGTAATGGCCACAACCAGTGACCTTTAAGGCACATGGAAGAATAATACATGTTACTCATAAAAGCTGTGGTGTACCAACCCTGCAGTGGAAGCCTATGACTAAGACCTCTTTAAACATTAGCATTTCAGAGAGTGGACGTGCTTTGCTCAGAACAATTACATTGCTCGCCCAGTAGCTTAATTGGATTTTTGTTTAGTAACTTGTACAAGTCTTTTTCTGAGGTGGATGCCACCTGCTTCTGGGAAGGAACCAAATCCTTAGGTGATGCAAACAGAGATATATTAAGGGTAGGACTGCCTTTGACGAAAGCAAATGCTATAGATCTTCAGGTCTAGGCAATACCATGGTATTTTTTATTTCTAGAAAACTCATGTGACACTATTTCTTGTGGCATTCCTTACACATTCTCCCTATGGCCTCCTAGATGATTTATTTTGTTTCTCCTCTTAGAAGATAAACTCTCTGAGGAGAAGGATCTTGAACCGCTCTTAGAATAGAAGAAACTTGGCTCATTGTAGAAAGTTCCTGGCTCTAAGAAATGCAAACTGTCTGACCCAGAAAGCTTTCAGACTCTAAACTATACAAGAATTGGTACTTCTTCTTGGCCACTGGTTACTGTATTAAATATCCATGCAATTTTACTGAGAAATCGTATGCCTCTATGAAAGATCTGTGTGATCCAGATGTAGGGTCCAGACATCTGTTCATTATGAATCTTTCTATGGTTTGTAAATACCAGAGCACATTTGTGTCATCTTAGCTCTACAAAGTAGATATTTGCAACTCTGTTCTACATACAAGGTCACAGGAGGTACAGCGGTATTAGGAATGGGCCTGTTTTCTCAGTTGAGTCTCACTAGATTGAAATCCAATTCCTGAGAAATCAAGGGGCACTTGGGGTGCACCATTAAAGAAGCATTAACTTTGTAAGCTGAACATTGTGCCAAGGGAACTAATTCCTTGAAAGCAATGCAGAGAGGACTGGAATCTGGATTTTTTATTGCATTATCATACAGACCTGTATGTTCAGACATGAAGTCTCCATTAATATACAGTTTGTCTTTGAGTCAACATGCAAGTTTGACCTCTCTAGACTGTTGCTATGAAAATGTCCACATATGAGCTTCTCTGTGTCAGAGGCCTTTCACTATACACCATGTCCAGGTTGTCTCCAATCTTCTTGAGGTGGCAGTGTTTTTCTTCCAAGTTTCCAGAAGTTCCTCCTAGTCACTTTACTCATGGTAAAAGCTAAAAACTGCTAAGAAGTGACCAGTGAAGAAGCATTTCTTTTGGTTCAACATTTTTGTGGACATAGCCCACTGAGCCATAGCAGGGTGGTTCATTTTCATGACAATGGGGACATGGGGCTGCTTATTCTCAACATGGTATAGCTGGAAGCAGAGAGACTGGGTTGGAGCTTTGGCTAGTCTGTAGCCCATAAGACCTACGTCCATGAAACCACTCCATCCAGTGAGGGCCCATCTCTTCAAGTTTCCACGACCTCCTATAATAGCACCCCAAACAGGCTACCAAGTATTCAAACACATAAACCTGGGAAGGATATGTTATATTCAGGCCATAAAGGGCTATATTTAGATGTCTGATTGGGCCTTGATGGAGACCTGTTTGTTTTATAGAGGTAACAGCCAGAAATGGACCTGGTTTCAGCAGACCAAATGGTAAAATAATGACCACAGTGAACTCTGGCCTCTGCCCATAATCCATGACAAGAATGAGGACTCTCATTAGACAAATGAAGGCAGTAGCTCTATGACTAGCAAATAGTAAGTTCCCCTCATAAGTTCAGATGTGGGAATGGGCAATTGACAGCCGTAGGCAGGAGCATTGACCAAGGCTTCCAAGAGTCTTAGGCAGTGATAAAGGGAAAGGGATGAGAGACCCTGAGATAGCCCCTGGATTCATTCCTATCCCACACCATCCTGCAATGTTCTCTAGGTGTTCTTGCTGGAGGCTTTAGTTTGGGGACTCATGCCCCTTCACCCATCTTTCTGGCTGCTGTATTGAAGATAACTCCCAGATTTTGTTCTGCTCATGGCTTGTACTTCAAAGGGCATTTGATGATTCCAAGGGGACCTTTGCTGGACTTGTGCTAACAGGCTGAAAAAAAAAAGACTTCAGTTCTCCAGTCCACAGCGAGCAGATACCTTGGTAGGACAGAAATCCTCAGAAGATGTGATTACTGGCAACCTGTCACTTCATTCTCCTGAGATCCTAAAAACCATCACCAAATCAAAGAATAAGCACCATTGGCTTGACACCGCTGAAGAAGAAAGCTAGAGAACCCAGGAAGTTACTCTGGACATGTGCTTCACTAGCTGGCAGAATACACAGGTAACCAGAATTGCAAGCACTTCCACAAAACAGCCACAGAAAAGGATGTATGTAATTGTCATTGAACAGGCACCCAACCCTTTATACTCCCATCTTATTGGAACATAGCCTTGCTATTAAAACAGCTACCCTGGAGTCCCCATTCCCTGAGTGTGGCACCTCCACCCCCAGTGTGGGTGTTCTAGGCCAATAACCAAAGGGAAGCTGAGACCAAGGAGATTCTTTGGAGAGACCAGGAAGCGAAGACTTTCTGCCATACAACCCAGTGTCTCTTGATACCTCATTTACCTGACACTAAATTCACTGTCTTCAGAACAAAATTGTCTTGTTCAATATCTTTTCAACCAAGGCAGACATGGCAGCAAGATTTAAACTCAAGCACCTCTTTCATTTCCCTATAGGTTTTCCTACGCGCAGACAGTACCTATGAGGACTTACTTAGCTGAGCTAACCAGCAGCTCGGTGTAAATGGGAAATGCAGAATGAACATCAGCAGTCCCTAGGCGAGCGAGACCAGGAAACATCTCAGCTCAATACAGTTTGCCCTTCTGCCATTTGCTTTTTCTGCTCCTCCCTCCTTCCTTCTTGTTACTGGCAAAGGTGGGGAGAAAGAGGGAGAGATCAAGAGACTCTGAGAGACAAAGAGAGATGAAAAGGGAAATATGAGAAGAGCAGAGGGAAGGATGCATGCAGAGGGATCAAGGGAGAGACAGAGGAGAGAAACAGAAACTGAGACAGGGCAGCAGGAGACAGCAAAGGGCACAACGACAGGAAGAAAGAGACAATGATGGAGAAAGAAAAGAGGTGGGAGAGAACAGAGGGAAGTGAGGATAAATAGAAGACAATGGAGAAACAGCCATGAAAAATGTAGAAGAAAAAGCAAGGAGAGAGGATAGGTGGGGGGAGAGAAAGAAGAGAGGGAAAAAAGAGGGAGAGGGTTTACTTCTTTCTGTCCAAAGCACACTGCCCACCCCACATGTACAGACTGCTGTCAGCACAAGGACCATGCTTTCTAACTCTTCTCCCACCACTGGAGCATTGCAAATGCTCTTCTCTGGATTCAGAGCCAGATTGCTTGACCTTGCTTTGGATGGCACCACCACTTCCCTTCTCTATGACTTTCCGGAAGCCAGCATCACCTCTGTACATATGGTCCTTTCTTGGAAAACAGGGGTGCAGATGAAATTAATAAGGAACTGAGGGTACTCAGTGGCATTGCCTGCCTAGTATACAGAAGGCCCTGGGATTGCTTTCAGCTTTGTAATCACTGTACTAGAAAACAAGTGATATTGTTAGGCCTATGGCAGCTGGGTCTGTACTACCAATGCCTGGGTAAGAAGTAAATGAACAAGCGAGGCGGTGGTGGCACATGCCTGTAATCCCAGCACTCTGGGAGGCAGAGGCAGGCTGATTTCTGAGTTTGAGGGCAGCCTGGTCTAGAGTGAGTTCCAGGACAGCCAGGGCTATACAGAGAAACCCTGTCTCGAAAAAAAAACCAAATCCAAAAAAAAAAAAAAAAAACCAGAAAAAAAAAGAAGTAAATGAACAAATACATTTCAATGCTGTGGTGTTTTGCCATAAGGGACC
The DNA here is from genome assembly GCF_947179515.1 of Apodemus sylvaticus. Classification (NCBI taxonomy): domain Eukaryota; kingdom Metazoa; phylum Chordata; class Mammalia; order Rodentia; family Muridae; genus Apodemus; species Apodemus sylvaticus. The sequence continues at coordinate 55,883,261 of NC_067479.1, read as the reverse complement.
TTAAATCCTACACCTAGCTAGAGATTCCTTTTCTATCACCTAATCTTGTCACCCAGAAATACTCTGAAGAATTATTTTTCAGAGTGCCATATAGTTCAGACTGTGTTGGGGATAGGTTCTAATATTTTTTCTTAATTCATCTCCCAAAATCTGTATGTCCAGGCACTTGTGGTCCCTTTCCCCAATTGGTTTCTGATTAATCAATAAAGAGCCAACAGCCAATGGCTGGGCAGGGTGAAAGAGGCAAAACTTTAAAGATTCCCAGGAAAGAGGGGAGAGGAAGAAGAAATTCCCCTATCAGAGGGACATAGGGCTAACCATGCTGTGAAGAGGAGGAGGATGAGATGGCTAAAATCATCAAAGGGAAAGAGGCCACAATGGGAGGGCTGCACAGAAGAAAGCAGGGCAACAAAGATAAAAACACAGATTTAGAAACTGGAAACTCAGGAATACTGGAAGAGAATGTGTGCTAGCCTTGGGGAGGTTCAGGAAGTACCCAACCATTGAGCTAGTTGAGGCATATCAAAATTAGTTTGACATGTGTGTGTGTGTGTGTGTGTGTGTGTGTGTCTTTTCAGATTATGCTGGTGATTAGCTAGAAGTTCGATCACCTGCTGGAAGCTCAGTGCGGATTAACAATTCACCACTACAAGACTGATCCTGAACTCATGATCTTCCTGACCAAGCCTCCCCAGTGTGGCTGCTTGCAGGTGTGCACTACCATATCTGAACTGGAATATACCCTTGATACGACACAGCCAAATTTTGTCTTCCTGTTTCCATTTCAAAAAAGCCATATACCTGATTCTTTCGGAACTCCAATAGAGGATGCACCTTGGCTGGCACAGAGTCTGTCTTGCATTCAGTGCCCTTGGTTGCTTGTCCTATCCATAACCTACTGACTTCTGCTTTAAATACTGAGCTCTCTCTTCTGTACTTTCTCTTAAGAGACTGGTGAGAAATTATGAACTGCATCCTACCTGCACATGTGCTATCTCTTCCTTATGCCTTGATTGTCCTTACCTAGATGTGTATCCCCAGAGGTCCCTGGCCGCCAAAGGCGTTCTACCTTACTATTCTATCATTTCCCTGGCTTCAGATTCCAAACTCTTGTCTTGCCAGAGTTGGTTGCACTTCCCTGTTACAATCATAGATCATAAAAATGATCAAAAATGCATGCAGCAAGGTGTGTGAACTAACATCTGAAACAGAACTTGTACAGGATTTATTTCAAGGCACCCCTGCCCCTTTAAGAATCACATAAGATATCTTGGGCACTAGAGGTTCACTGATTTCTGCCTGCTTCTAATAAAATTTCTCATTAATTAACCAGGGTAGTGAAGACTGCAATCCTGGCCACATTATTTGTCTTTTTATTTCGTAGTTACATGGTAAGATCTTCAGTGCAGAAGCCCCAGAATTATACACTGGGCCCTAATATTTCAAGCCCCAACAGGAACAAATATGCAATTATATAGATCAGTGGTGCAGCAGCACAGTGGCGCAGATGCGGATGAGAGGCACTGCTCCACCAGCTCGAAGAAAGCTCCTTGGAAAGGAAACTCCAGTCAACTGCCCAGCTAGGGAGCTTCCGCTCTGTTGCCAGCATGTGTCCCCTCCCATCAAGATTCTTTATGACAAAGGGTACATGATGGGGCCAGAGACCAAATGTGTCCTGTGTGCTTGGTATTATGGTTCTGAAATGTCCTTCAGGATAGAGTAGTGCAGGAAAGGGGACCTCTGTTAATTGCCTTGTGTAGCTTCGGAGAAAGTGTTCATCCTTATCTAACCAGGGCTCCATCATCATTCACAAATGAATACAACTCCACACCTACTCCAAGCATTACCCTTGCTATTGGGGTCTCCACTTGATGGATGCAGAAATTATGGCTCAGACAGGTTAAGGAATTAGACCTGGGCCATATACACAGTCAGGGGTCATGACCATTCTAGTCCCTAATGTGTGCAGTCTATTGTTCCTTTCTCCTAGACCCCAAGTAGGAACAGCAGAATCAGTGGCATGCCTGTTCATGGTAGTGTCCTACTTGGCCATGATTTGGAACAGTAGCTGCATTATACTTGCTCCAGTTGCAAAGACAGCCTAGACCGACTTGGAGAGACTTGGGAAGAATATTCTCAGCCATCTTGAAAAAGTTTTAAGGGTCTTCTCTTCTGTGCCTACTTCTGAGTACTTAACGAAGATAACAAAGCAGTACAGAACAGCCCCTTGAGACAGGGCACTCCAGAGGGGCATAGCTATGTGTGGAGAGACAGAGTATCTCTAAAGGAATGGGGAATTTTGCATATATACATATATAAAATGTGTGTATGTATATATGTGTATATATGTGCTTGTGCATGCATGTATATGTATGTATATATGTATGTGTATGCATATGTGTGTGTCACTGTGAATGCTTTTGAGAGACATATAGGTACACTTAGGTGATATGAATATATGGCTATGTCTGTGTATGTATGTGAGTATGTGTATGTCTATATGTTTGTATTTGTGTGTGCCTATGTACAGGCATATGTGTACATGCGTGTGTGTATATGTTTGTGTGACTATTTATATAACTATATATACATGCACATGAGTCTTTGTGTGTGCCTATTTATGTGTGCATTATTCTGTGTGTTGTGGATGTGTATGTGTGTTGTTGCAGAGCAGTTACTAGGGGTCTAGGAAGGAATCTCAGAGCCAGAGGTTTCCATGGTAGCTGAGATACCCGCTAGTCCATAAATAATTAACCAGCCAGAGCTTTTAAATACATTTCAAAACAAATACTCATTTCCCTTTAATGCAGAACCGAGTCTGCCTTTCATGCACTGCCCAAAGCTATGGTCAGAATGTAATTTTTCTGGTGGAGGCAGCTGCTTGGATTGTCTTGGGAAACAGTTCCCTGTTGATGGGCAGGAGGCCCATGGCTTTTCCTTGTCCAGTGGAGGGAGGGAGTGGAGGGAAGAAATGGTTTTTTTTCTGTTCTACTTCAATATAGCAGTGTGGGGATATCTGGGGGGTCAGCTGACTCTTTGCCTGGTACTGAGATTGGATGTTGGGGCATGTCCTTTCAGGCCATTTGTCCCTGGTAAGAGCTGACTCAGAGGCAGGTGAGCTCAGTCTCCTTGTCTGCTCTGCCTCCCAGTTTCAGCGTATCCCCATAAGCACACAGCCCTGGCTGACACAGTCTCTGTCTAAAGCCCAGGCTTGCTGTTTGCCATCATAAGACTCAGCTGGCTGGCAGATGGTTGAGCCACTCCATGCCCTTGTTCATGAGGCTTATGTGCATGCCAACTGACAGTCAAGACTTCCATAGAGCTGGATGTCTATGCTAGTAGCTGGGGAAGTGAGATACGTATCTGATGTTTTGAGTTTTGTGTGATCTGGGTCAAACGTCTGACCTCTTGGCTTTGTCGTGGTTTGGGTTAGCTGGAAATGTTTGAAATGCTGAATAGAAACATGGGGAGTCATGTGTAAAGCCAGACACAGGTCACCGTGGAGGCTGACCTGGTGAGGTAATTGAACACTTGAGTCACCACCTCTGCCACATTTAATTGCCAGCACACAGGCTCGGTACACATGGGCACAAGGGCGGCTGGCCTATCCTGCTATCCTTACATTAATGAAAGCAGCACAGCCAGTTTTTACTGACCCAGTAGTCATGTTACCTGTATCATCTTAAGTAATGCTCATACTTAACACACCTGCCAGACACTGGGACTAGCTTGCTGAGAGCAGGCCAAGAAGAGGCCACCTCATTTATCCTAAGTCATTACTATCTGTGGTATAAGCCTAGCTCAACTTTCTTCAGAAAGTGTACACAGTACCCAACAGCTTGAGAAAACACCAACAGGAATGTCTGAAACACTCCACACAATTTTTAAAAATCCTTTGCTTTGGAAGATTTTGAAGGCATACAAAGACATGTAGAATCTTATCTTTTCTTTCTTTCTTTTTTTATTTTAGCATTTTACCTAACAGTTCTAGATAGATATGCAACTGCAAGAAAGAATGCAGAGATACCCTAGCTACCCTTCATCCAGTGTCTCCTGATGGGAATATCTTACAGAGCTATAGAATATTTAAACTAATTAATTAACATTGATGCCCCCAGTAAATGTGTTAATAATTGATCATTCATGCATACTTTTGTATGTACATGGTGTGTGTGTGTGTGTGTGTGTGTGATTAGTTTTAGATAGTTTGAAATGTGAATTAATTCTATATATTTAGATCTATGGGGCTAGCATTAAAACCAAGACACAGAGTTGCTTTTTCTAAAAAATTCCTAATATTATCCACCTTACTCTTCGCCATGCCACTCTTCCATTTATGTTTATAGCATCTCATTTAAAAAGTGTTACTTAAAGTAATGTTAATATCCATAGAAATATATATTACACAAATTTATTACTGTATGATAAAACTGGTAAGTTAGGGAGACATATAAAGACAAGAAAATTACTAGAGATGGAGAAATATTGTATAATCACAAAAGTGTCATTCCACCAAGAAGAGACAAGTGTCTTAGATGTATGTGCACCAAAAAAATCATAGCCTTATGACATATGAAGCAAAACCTGGTAGAGAAGAAAAGAAATAGGAAGTCTGATTATGTGTGCCGGACTTTACCTCTCCACTTTCAGAAATTACTAAAACTCCTAGATGCCACAAAGAAACAAAGGAAGTAACCAATCAGCAGAATCTAACCCAAATACATAGAGCAGGGACCAGAAACAGAGGATGTAAATTATTTTCAAGCACACATGAAACATCCAACAAGAGAGATTATATCCTGCAACAAAAGTAAAGAGAAAAGAAGATAAAAATAATGGAAATTATGAAGGATGTTTTAAATGCCAATAGAAAAGTGTTAACTAACAGGCCAGGTTCTCATTATGTGCCGACCAGAAGAGCTGGCATTAACATTTTTAAATGGCCACTGTATTATATGCTAGGACAAATACTGCCAATAATAAAGAGAAACCAGAAATGTAAACTGGCCATTCTAGAAATTAGTTTGGTCAGTTTTGTGGCATCTTACAAAGTTAAATATAGAAATTAGGCCTTTATACTACCAAATCAAAACTTATGCCCATGGAAAAAATCATGCAGAAATATGCACAGCTGCATTATTCTGAATAGTTAAAAAACTAGAAACAACTCTATAGTTCTCAGTGAATGGATGTTTATACAAATTGCCTGTATCTCTACCATGAAATGCATATGAAGAAACTACCTGTACATATAGCATCAACTCGGACCTCCAGAATATTCTATTGACTGTTGAAACCAAGCTCAAACAGATACATAATGTGTGACTTCACTGATATAAAATCACAGGCATTTTAAAGAGAAAATATAGCAATCTTGCTGATAATTCTTAACCTGCCTGAGGGACAAGGAGTCCATCACCTCAGGACCCGGCTTGTCTCTATCCTTCCATTGTTAGTTAGGGGACATTTCCCCTTCCAGTAAAAATGGCTCTGAATTAGAGCCAAAATATTTCAAGCACTTATAAACCAAATTCTAGAATTACAGAGTGTGAAAGGGAAGAAGCCTTAGAGATCATCTGCACAGCAGACTCACCTGAGAAGCTTTCAAATAGACTGATGCCTGGGTCACTCCTTGGGGTCCCATTTTAATTGGTTGGAGGAGGTATCTCTATTCCTTAAAAGCTCCCCAGGTGATTCTAAAGTGCAGCCAAGTCGAAGACCCACTGACAAGTTCAAGTTGTTAGCACATCTGTCCTTCTCACAATCCCTAAAGAAACAAAACACAGTTGTACTTAACGCCCACAGGAAGTAACACAGTACAGGCACCTGGAGAAATATGATGCAGGTTGAAACAGGGAAATCACACATTTGCCCACTTCTGATCCAGTAGGTGCTCCTACCAGGATGATTGAGCATTCATTCGTGGACCCTCATTACTGAGAGACGTGGTACAAACTCAAGCACAGGAAGGGCTACTGAGCTCTGTGTCCTGTTCAACACAACTCATTAAAGTATTCCCAAATTTCATAGATCTTAATCTGTTACTGTCAGCACCTATTGGATCTCGATTTGCACCCAATTTGTCTCTGCCTTTTACAAGGAATGAGAACAAACAGTCCCTGCCTGTCTTACTTCTGAGGTCGCTTATTTACAATTGTATTTTAGTACAAATTGGCCCATTTGTTCATTAGGTGTAATGTGTCCCTTTCAGTGTCTGGTTATTGCCAGGGATGTTGTCATAATTCACCATAGCATTCTGGCCATCTATATGTTATTAAATATGGTTTATATCAGAGTGGAAATGGGGGTAGGGATGTGATTAGGAAGAGAAGGGGCTAAGCAGAAAGAAAGCTAATCTAGCTAGTCCTTGGTCCCTGGGCATTTAGGGAATCAAGTAGTTGCTAATGAGCGTGGGTGAGGGAGGACGTGTGAGTTGGAATGCTGTTTCTGAAGGATTCTGATGTGCAGCAGAGAGACATCAAATGTCTACATCAAAAGGCAAGTCAGGTTGATTGGCTGGGACAGATGGCTCAGCAGGTAAGAATTCCTGCTGCTCTTCTAGAAGACCTAAGTTCAGTTTGCAGCATCCATATTGGGTGGCTCTTAATCCTGATCCAGGGATTTGGACTTCCTCTTCTGGCCTCGGTGGGCACCACCCCATCGCCATAAAATAAAATAAAGCCTCTGAAAACTCAGGCTGATAATCTCTACTATGCTGTTTGGTGCTTTTATTGCTTAGGAATCAGGGACCTTTTTGTTTCTCTGGTCCTTTAGATTTTAAAACATATAGCAGAACACACATGACAGACATAGTCCTGTCACTTTTACTTTATGTGTAGTCATTGCTTTACCTTTTCTTCACTCTTCCCTTCAAATCAAAACTAGTTCTTATCTTTAATCTATGCGAAATGGTGCATAGTATTAAGGAAACAGGAAGGAGGCCTTTGCTAACGGCAGCAGCAGATGTGCTTAGAAGCATGACACTTGAAAAAGATGTCCTGGCGTGGATCTCCCACTCATTTGCCTTTAGAATGACTATTATCTACACAACTAGGTTAAATGGACATATGAAAACATGACTGCCTGAGTTTCATATCAACTTTCGATTGAGATTTTTAGCCAGAAGTTCAGGCGGGTTCAAACCATGGGGTCATTTTTAACTAAGGCCAGACAGAACACAAGGTCACCTCTTCCCACTCAGAGTTAGTAGGGCACTAAATCTCCCCTGCTCCTGGCACTGACAACTTACTTCCCTTTACACCTTCATTTATATTTTGCTCATTCATCCATCCATCCATACATCCATCTCCCCAGTCATCCCGCAGCCTCCACTTCTACTACATTTCCAAGAAGTCTGGTACTAGAGATTTCAAGGAATTGTTATTAGAACTAGCTATCCTGCTAAACACAATATAGCTCACACTATCAGTGAATTAAGGCTATATTGCATTTCTGGGGGCATTCAGGCATTTGGCCTCCATGAACTATTTTGCTCCATTATTAATATACATATGCTGGATTATATTTATTTGTTTACTTCTCCTGAGATTTACAATTTTGTTTTTAATTATTATATGTTTGTGTTGAGGGTTATGTGTATGCTTGTGCAGGTACCCAGAGAGAAAAAAAAATAGCTATCGAAAGCACTTTTAGGAGTTATAGATGGTTGGGAGCTGCCCAATGAAGGTTCTAGAAAGTGAACTCAGGTCCCCTAGAACATCAGTAAAAGTTCTTCATTCTTCTTGCCATGTCTCCAGCTCCTTCCCCCCTCTCTCTCTTTCATTTTGGCATATGTGTGTATATGAATGTGCATGATTGACAGTGCTTGTGAGTGTGAGAGGGTTTGTGTATGGGTGTAGAAGGGATGACCACAGGTCTGGTCGCTCAGGTTACAATCTACTAGGGTGACTTGAACCCAGCAATCTCTGCCTTCCTTGATCTGGGATTATAGGCAATTACTACTGTACCCATTCTTTTCTCTTGCAAATGTAGCAGTTTATTTGCTGAGACATCTCTGCAGTCTCCTGAACATCTTTTAAAGAAAACACGTGTGCACTCAGTGCTGTGCTTAGAGTACAGCTGGATGCACTCACCCCAAAGCTGATCTCTTTCCCCAGATCCAGACAATAAATCTCTGAATCCAAAAGTGATTCCAGCTTCAAAACCAAAGACTACTATATTTTGAGTGAGTGGGGGATACCTAGCTGGGGAAAATCACATTGGGAATAAAGAGTTCAGTGACAGTTCACACAGCGAGCGAATAAGCAAATGCTTTAACTAGATGGTGCATCTCATGTATGCATCAAGAGAAGATAATTTGGAAATTATAATGAAAATCTGTTGTTTACTTTAAAAATGCTGACTGACACCTACCTAATCAACCAAACACTGAAAATCCTGGAACAAACACAACCAAGGAAAGAGTGCATAAGCACCAAAGGCCAAATGACAGATAATTTTTGTACAAGTACACAGCAATCTTGTAAGGTTAAAAAAAAATGAGCTAATGCCACTATTTAATAAATTACCTATAAAAATAAGCCACTTTAAATGCATTATCTGTTACTTTCACCAAGGTAAGTATTTTATTTCTATTTTAGAGTTAAAGATTGAATTGGCAGAGAGAGAGAGAGAGAGAGAGAGAGAGAGAGAGAGAGAGAGAGAGAGAGAATGTGTGTGGTGGGGAGTATGTGTCAGATTTAATGACCTGGTCAAAACTAAGGACTTTAACTACCTTGCCTTACAGATGTTTCCTAAGCACTAATTGTGGTTCTTGTTGTGCAGGCACTGTGCTAAATGTAAAGGATTCTAATGATATTTTAACTTGTGGTTTAGGGAGATGTTTATAATTATATCACTAAAGGTCCTCTACTCAAAGCTGTATGAAATCTTCAAGCACATCATGGCCAAGGAAGACAATGCAGTTTGGAGCTGAGATCCTATGCTGCCTTCCCACCTGGGAATCCATGGTGCGACCATGATGGCTTAAAGGCAAAGGTGCTTGATACCAAGCCTGAAGACCTAAGTGTGGTACCTGAATCCACATGATGGCAGATTTTGAAAGACAGAGCTATTTTTCAAAACTATATTCTGAGCTTCACACATGCACTGTGACACATACACATGCACATACATTGACACATAAATTATCTATGCACTGTATATGCACACTCACATATGATAAACATGTGAAAAATATAATAAGTAAAATGAGAAAGGAAAACTGTAAATTCCAGAAACACCCTTGGCCCAGGCAAACAGGATATATGGTTATATGGTCCTCACTGTACATCCTAGCCTTCTACTTGTTTCTACAGAGGCCAAAAGGGACTTGGTAGAAGACGATCAATCTTGACAATATCCTGTATGCTTTCTGCAACCACCCTCTTATTGCAGGTGAAAAAAAGTGAAACATGAAACAGAGATTCATGCCTTAGTGTCTGGACCATGGTTTTTTGTCATGCAGCATTTAGGAAAACACTATCTGCCTTAGTAGTACATGGGCTGACCCTGTTCACATGGCTGTGCACTGGGTCTTCTTCCAAGGGTTCCCCAGTCAGAATTACAGTTCAACCACATGTTAATTTGTAGAGGCAGGACATGGTTAATGTGTCCAAAGGTTCCAGCTGCTGGATGAGACCATCCCCATTTTTATTTCTGGGGAGGTGGATGGGTAAATTGCCTGAGAGTGGGTGGGAAGGGAAGATTCTCCAGGAGCCTGCCTGCCCTGCTTTATTATTAGGTTAATTGAAACCATAAAAGCAAACTCAGATTTGCATTAAAGCCCTGCCTAGCAGATGGTGACAAGTTCCGAGCATCATAAAAAGAGGATTGAAAGTTATAAAGCGTCTTGGGCTCATCTGTTCCAGAAGGAGGAGGGGAAGACATTGTGAGGGAAGTCCTGCCCCCATCTCCACCCTGTGAGCAGCTTCTGGAACTTCACAACTCAGGATTGTACTCCACCTCTTAAGACACTTACAGTCTAACCTGGGATACTCTGTTCTCAGAAATAGCCACAGCATCTTTCTTTGTTGCTTACTTTTAAAGACTATTCTACCTCAACTCACTTTGGTTAAAGAGGAGTTGTGGTTAGCTACTCCTCATTCAATTCATGCCATTTTCTATTACTTACTTTTGTGTTGTTGCAACTAAGTCACTGATAGGAGCAACTGAAAGGGGGAATGGTTTATTTTAACCCACGGTTTCAGAAGGTTCCATTTCTGGTTGCTTGGTCCCTTGCATGCAGACAGTGTTGTAATGGTTGTCACTGATTGCCAACTGGACAGGCTTTAGAATCAGCATAAAAGAAATTTTGGGAAGGTTTCTTTCTATATTGTGTTCCTTTTTAGGTTTTCCATTAAAACGTCTATATGCTATATTTTAATCATGTGCCTCCCTTCAACTCCTCCCAGATCATCCCCTACTCTATACCCGAATGTAGAATTTATTCCAGTAACATGGCTGCTCTGGTAAGGGATCACATCTAAGGATCTAGGTCTGTGTGATATGGCTGGAATGAAGATATGCCACATACCTTTAAATCCCCTGTTTGGAATACATAAATGCGTATTTGTGAAGATATTACCCACATCATTAATTTAATTTTTAAGATATTTCCAAAGATTCACCTCTACATGCTGTCTCATTGGAGATTAAAATTTCAACATTTGGATCTTATAGGGACACAGCCCGCAGTCCATAAGTCTTCCTTTTTCCCTGTCCACTGAATCAGACACTTCTCATTGCCCTTTTCATAACTATCTGACCCAGAAGAATGAAACTTAATGAATTGACGTATGTTTTCTGTCTGTTGCGCCTATTTCTTGATGTCTCTACCCATCCACACCCCTTTACTCATTTTCAGAGAATGATTAATCTACCACAATACACTTCTCTAGATATTAAGCTCTAAGTATTTCAGTATTTCCCATCATTTTACAAATGCATCAAAAAAGGACAGGTTTTTTTGAGGGGTATACTTTATTCCTCACTCCATCTGTCTTTTTCTCTCTCCCTTTCCCTCTCTCTCTCTCCCTGCTTCTCCCATTCACACATCTGGATTATCCCCATCAATTACTTCTCTCCTGCATCTATAATTCTTGTTCTGTCATCTCTGTCTCTGTTTCTATACATGTCTTAGGAACCCTCCCTCCTACTGTGCCTCCTCTCATCCTCCGTCTACACTCACTGTCCTATCTCAAGTTTCTCCATGGAGTGCACTTTCTTGCTACATCCACTTTTCTTGTCTTCTCAGTCATACCATTTTACTGAAATTACATCTATCTGGCCCACTTCATCCTGCACAGAACTGTTGAAATAGGTCTACGTGTTTATCTCCAAACTCTTAATCTAGAAGTTCAAATGTAGATTTTACTGCTTTCCTATACCATCTGTGGGCACCAAAAAAAAAAAAAAGTCTCTTTTAGTGTGCCTAATTGGTGACCCTATAGGGTAGTGTAAACATCCCTATAACCAATCAGGGAAATACAAGAGAGGGTGCTAAAGTATATGGCTATATTCTGAGTTTATAGTCATTAAACATGAGGGATTATTTCTTGGTCATCCTAATATTCAGTCTAGCAAAATAGACATTTAGAAAATGTCCTTTATCTAATGAATGAAAGAATGATAGAATGGCATTTCCATGGTAATATCTATGATGATGCATATATAAAAAAAATCTGATAAAAACCTCTGGGCCAGGATCTTGCTCTCTTGACATTGAGGGCATACGCGCTAAGCTGTCATCTAAAATACTCTAATTTAGAATAAATCACAGTGAAAGTCCTGTTCCCTGAGATGTGTAGGGAACAAAATGCAGGAGCAGGCATTCATTGGTCTTGTTCCATGGATGTGCCAGAGCAATAGTCACTTTGCATAATAAGTAATCACTCGTGTTTTAACACACACTATTTTAGAAAAGAGGAAATTGAGGCCAATGAAGGTTAAACAACTTGGCCATTGAGGACAGAGATAAAATAAGACTAGATACAGGTAGATAATTGTTAAAACTGGGTGATGAGAACATGGAGGTTTTCACTATCGTCATCCCTCAGTAACCACAGAGGATTTTTACACTGCCACTCACAGTTATTCACAGCTGTGGATACCAAAGTCTCTTTATTGTAATAGTTTCCCAGAACCTATACAGTACTTTGGTATCTTTTAAATCATCTCTGGATCACTTGCTATACCTTACATAATATATACAATATTTTTATTATATTGTTATTTTACTCTTTTCTGATATTCACATATTTTTAAATCAGAGTTCGCTTGCACTTATGGATATATAAAGTATGGATAATGAAGGTCAAAGCCTATGGATGTGTAAAATGTGGAAAATCAAATCCCTTTCCCGCGTGTGCCCCCCCCCCCCCCCCCCCCCGCCAACTCCCAGGGCTCATGGAACCCTGCGGAAGAGGAAGCAGAAAGAGATAAGAACCAAAGGGGATGGAGAACACCAAGTACACAATTTCCTTTAAATCAACATAATCAGAGCTGATATGAACTCACAGAGACTGGGGCAGCATGCGCACAGCCTGCATAGGTCTGCACTAGATATGAATTCACAGAGACTGGGGCAGCATGCGCACAGCCTGCATAGGTCTGCACTAGGTCCTCTGTGTATATTATGGCATCCAGGAAACAGGGAGACAAGAGAAAATGATATCACTGTGTCCAGGAGAGACTTTGAAGAAACAAAGCTTGAATTGTGTACTACAGAAACAGGATATCTTTGTTTAGTTTTTTATAGGATTTCTAAGTGTGTCAATGTACAGGTCTCTGATTCTTATGCCTTCTTTTGGACTTTTTTTTTTTTGTATTTGTTTGTCTTGTCAAATTCCAATGTGTTAGCTTTTATTTCATCTGCTGTCATTTTTCTTTTAGGTCCATTAGAAGCCTGTTTGCTTTCTAATGGGAGACAGAAAGTGGGTGGATCTAAATGGGAGGGGAGGTTGGGAGAAACTGGGAGGAGCAGATGGAGAACAAACTGCAGTTAGGACATATTAAGTGAGAAAAGAAATCTATTTTCAAGATAAAAGGAGGCTGAACGGTATCCTCACTTTTTTATATTTGAAGTTTTTCTACACTAAAACTAAAAAAAAAAAGTCTATCAGTTTGTACATTAGTTATCTATGTGTGTTGGTCAGCTTTGTGTTGATATGACAAAGCACCTGGGATTAAATGACTTCAAGTAGAAAGGTTTATTTTGGGTCACAGATTTAGAAGTTTCAACCCATGGCCATGTGACTTTGCTGTTTCTGGTCCATGAGAAGGCAGAATGCTATTGAGGAACAAAGTAGATTCCCTCTAATGGGGCTGAGAAGCAGAGAAAGAGGAAAGAGCAGCATCTAGAGCAAGCTATACCTTCAAGAACATGTCTTCAGTGACCTACTCCTCACCTTGGAAGCCTTCCACCATTTCTCAATAGTCTACTCAGGAACACAGAAATGGATTGCTTCCTTGGTAAGGACAGAACCTCTATGATCCAGTCATTCGTGCATACTTCTTCACCGCAGACCAAACCCCAACATGAGAGCTGTTGAAGGACACTCCACAATCAAGCTAGAATACTATTGTGTACACAATAACAAATTACATCAAATTTCAGTAAGTTAAAGCTAAATCCTGTTATTAGTCCACAAGATCTGTGGGGAGGCCACTTAGGCTCACCCCCACTGAGTTACTGTGTTAAAAGTCTCCCACAGGTAGTGGTCAGGGTCCCCTGGAGCTGCAGTTGCCTCCTGGTTGACTAGGGTAGTCATGCAGACTCATACATACAAGTTGTTGGCTGACTACTGTTAAGGGGATCAGCTCTTTGCCCCCTGTGCCTACTTAATCTGAGGCATGACAGACAAGGAAAGAGAATGGCTGTGTTAGGACACTGCCTTTTCTTTATAACTTAGACTTGGAAGTGGCTTCCTATCATTTTGACTATATTTAGTTTATGAAAGCAAAATTGGTAGGACTATCTTGTATTCCAGACCACACAAGGGTGCACCTCTGGAGAGTTAGGCATCAATTCAGCTTCCTTATAGGGTATCTTATAGAGGTAGTAAGAGGCTTTGCTGGCTCTAAGTCTTTTCCTATTTGACACCAAATCCATCCTGTGTTTTTCTACTGTTCTCAGCAATCTTATAGATTCATTATTGACAGTACCTAAACTCCAATTAGTATATCAGGTTGACCCAAAAGAACCAGGTCTATAAGCTTAGCATTGTTAGTATTTGATGTGAGTTGAGAACAGGGCACATAGGGTTATCATTTCTCATAGGAAAAAATAAAAAGTACAAGATCAGAAATGAGAAATCCTCAATCAAGAAGTGTCTCAGAAGGAGCCCCTGAGAGACAGAGAACCTTTAGAGAAGCTATGTAAGAATGCTTGGAAATTACGGCAATTGAAATTGGAGATCTGACTTATCCTTTAAGCATCAGCTCTAAGCAGAATGTGAAGTATAAAGTAAATAAATGGCCCTTAAATATCGGAAAGAAGACAAATGCCTGAAATGAAATCAGGCAAACCGATCAAACAATGAGGTAGAATTCATTAAGTAGTACAACCCAGAGCCAGACTCCTGAGAACAAACCACAAAAGTACAGTGGACAGAACCAGGGGAATCGATCAGAACCAAGGAACTAGTCCTGGGGGCATCAGTGTGGTCTCTGATGGGGAGCCAGCTTCCTATATGCCTCCTCTATCCTGGATCTCCGGAGCACTGCAGCTGATGCCTGGACCCTATGATACAGCTATAGGAGCTGCTAATGCACCTGGAAGAGACTTTTCTGCCAGCATTTGCATGCACGTGACTGTGCACCACAGAATCTGTAGATGTACATCATGGGTTGCCTTGGACATGGGGGTGTGGAGCCTGAAACTGAAAGATAACTGTGTCTGGGCTCCCAACTTCTGTTTCTTCACAGACATAGTATAGTGTAAAATGCACATGGATGTCTGGGCTAAGATTCCTGCACTATTGCTAACCATCTGTGCAGCTTTAATTAAGATATTTAACTTCTCTTTGCCTCTCCTTTTGTTCCATGTCTATAGGAAAGATGATGGATGCATAGGTTTCATGTAAGCAGAATCATTACTGGAACCTAGTAAATACACAAGCAGAACTAGCCATTAGATTAACAGTGCTTTCTATGATTCTTCTTATTATTATCATATAGATGGTCTGCTGTTTTAAAATATGTGTTGCCTTGGGGGTTTAGCATGACAAGAATTCTGGTCTTTGGCAGAATAGTTTCAAGAAAACTTCACCACTCTGGGAGCCCTGGGGAGCCCTGGGGAGCCCTGGGGAGCCCTGGGGAGCCTTGGGGAAATGAGACCTGCTTTCATCTCAGAGGAGAAAGCAGGCACAGTTCTAATCCCAGGAGTCTCTGGGACTGGGGGAGCAGGATGAATTTCTTCTTCTTTTTGCTGTTTTAATTTTCTGAATGCAGTTCTCAGAGGGTTTGGGGGGAGGCTGTGGGGCCCAGGGAATGCTGAACACCCAGAAGCCTGAGCGGCTGTGATTAGATGGCTAAGGCCCAGCAGCAGCAGCTGTTAATCCTGACTATTAATTAGAAGATATGAGGAGAGAACACCAGCCTGTGAGCTCAGTTAAGCAGTAGCAGTGCTCCGCCTCTCTCTGCAGGGTAATCCCTTCTGAGACTTGGGTGAGTGTGGGCCCCAAGAGAAACATTAGGAAAGCCAGCACCAGCACACACCTATCATCAAATGCCCAGCTGTCTCTGCTCCCAGAGGGAGCTATCTCCCTGGGACTGCACTATGCAGTAGCATCTGAACAAGCTGCAGAAGCTAGTGTTTTGATTTTATTTTATTTGGAACACAAGGAAGGAAGCTTTGGTAAATAGATCTGTGGGATTTGCAGTGGTAAGTGTAGGCTGAGGCTCCTCTTCAGCACTGCCATGCAGACTTTACAACCTAGGAGGGCTGAAACCCAAGAGCTGGGAGGATAAAAGTGCTGATGTATTCAAGGTCACAGGACTCATGGATGGCCTCCCGAATCATTGTGTTTGAGCTGCTGGCCTTCTTCCTGCCAGTACAAGTAGAGAAGACTGTTTATAGAGGGAACCCTTTCTTCTAATATCTGATGATTCCCATCTGAATCCAAAAGGCTCATTCTGAAGGCTTCTTAAATTCATATGCAGAGACTTCCCTGCTGCCAGTGACTTCACTTGTATCTATCTCTCTACAGTTTGTAAGAGCAATTCCAGTTTTGTTTTAGTTTTCTCTTGGCCAGGAGAGATAGCCACAATAGGAATGCCAGCCTGTCTTTCTAAGCCTGGGAAAGTTGACAATGTGAAGATTGTTGAAGTTAGCAAGTCAGCATGAAAGGGATGGAGCAGACTCCAATTATTTTTTTTGGATTCTTCTGGGAGAGGATGCTCTCTGTTTGCCTCTGCTGTTTTCCCTGCTCCTTCAACCCAAGATATCCTGTTTCTGTAGTACACAACTCAAGCTTTACTTCTTCAAACTCTCTCCTGGACACAGTGATATTGTTTTCTCTTGTCTCCCTATTTCTGGACTCCTCTTCACATGAAGGACATTAGGGTCACATGTTGTACCAGGTTAAGGTAGGTCAGGAGTCAATATTCTGAAGTAGGCAGGGAACACAGAAGAGAAGTGGAAGAACAGAGGCTCTACCAAGGTGTCATTTTGGTCAACTTTATAACCTGAACCAGGCCCCTCACTCCCTCTGTCCTGATCTCTCATTTATGAGCAAGTGTATGTGTCTATATGGCATTAGAGTCTGTGATCTAGGGTAAAGGAATGGGAAAGGCTACGCAGAATGCTGGCTTCTGAGATCTCACCATGTCTAGTGTGAGCAGGGAAAGCTGACGGGTGCTGAGTTATCTGAGCACTCATTCTTCCTTCTCCCACTTATATCTTTCAAAAGGACATTAAAGATACAGAATGTGGATATTGAAATGAAAAATCCTGGTCGGAAACTCTGTCATTTATAATCCAAGACAGAGATAATGATGACAATCATGATGACGATTTTATATAATTTTTAATATTATCAGTCTAGATTTTATGCTAAGGCTTCTCATATGGAATCCAAAATACTGTCCACAGCCAAACAGCACTCTTTTCTCTCTATATTACAAATACAGGTTTATATAGGTTTAATGATATGTTACCATTATTGCATTAGGTTATGCATCAGGATTTAGATGCATGGATTGTGATTGCCAATGCATATAGACACACTGAAGTTTTCAAAACTCCACTGAGTAAGTCTGGAGATGTCAGAAAGTACTGTGGACATTGGGTCACTATCAACTGTCTTTTCTCTAATGTATATCTCTATTAGAAGACTGAAGCTACAGGCAATAATCTCCCTCTGATATCTCACTGGTCTTAAAAAGTCAGTAATCAAATTAAGATTTTCTGTCTGTTACAGGCAGAGAAAGGATTTTCACCCATGCCTCATGCCCTTCAGGCTAGTTCTTCCAGTGACTGTCACACTGGACATGGACAATGCACATTGTCCTTATCTTTTATTTTATTAGTAAAAACCAAACATCACTTTCAGTTTATATAGATGAATATAGTATTGTAAGAAAAAATAGAGTTTTCCTTGTCTCCTCTGCCTTATTTCCTGAAATGGTAAAGCCGTGCTTAACTACAGTGTCCAGTATCATCCAGGATACTGACACTGGGACAATTAGCATAGCTTTCTACCAGGAGTCACCATGTCGTGTCCTTCTGGTGCTGTTCTCACACTAGCAAACACTGACCTATGCTCCGTTTCTCTAGTAGAGAATATTCCATAGGCAAAGATCCCCAGAAGCCAACCCACCACCATGCAGTATGGGCAAACACCACTGTTTACATGGTGGAGAGATGAGGGATAAAGAAAGATTGAGCAGTTTGTGCACTATTAAGGATGATAAGTAGCACTCTGGTGTGATTAACCACCATATCCACCTGAGGCCACCATGGTGGTGTCTGTGAAAGTAACTTTTATTCACCTGAAGTATTTGTCATCTCAAAGGCTTACTGCTGAATAAGCTCATCCTTTCTAGTTATTTCTGTAATCTGGATGGCTCGTTCAACTCAGCTGTTTTGGCTCAAACTCCTCTCCAAGTTGGCTGATTCAAATTGGCTTCTCTTGGCTTCTCACTGAACTCATCTGCTCGGAACAACTGCCTCCTAATTACACAGAGTGAATTTGACTGACTGCATGAACTGAATGGAACTGAACTTAAGTCCACAACTCAAGTAAACTCAACTGCAATCAACAGAACTGCACCAGACTGCACTGCACTGAACTCAATTGAACTTCAGTGTAATGCCCAGACTCAACTGAATGGCCCTACACTCCTGACTTTTGTTTTGTTTTTGTTTCTCATTAGGGATAGTTTTGAGCTACCATGTGGTTGCTGGGATCACTTCTGTCTTTTTTTTCTTTTGCCAATAGCTTATGACTTTTGCAGCTATGTTTCATGAGATTTCTGAAAGTAAGTTTCTCTTAAATATCTCTAAGTATGCAATTATTAAATATTATTTTCAGTGACTAGGGCTGGACTTTTTTATTAAAAATTTATTCAATATATTCTTTTATTTACATTTCAAATGATTTCCCTTTTCCTGGATCACCCTCCCCAAAAGTCCCCATAAGCCCTTTTCCCTCCCCCTTTCCCCAATCCACCCCTTCCAGGTTCCCTGTCCTGGTATTCCCCATCACTGCTGCACTGAGCCTTTCCAGGACCAGGGGTCTTTTATTGGGTATTTTTGCACTGATATTCATAAGGGAAATTGGTCTAAGGTTCTCTTTTTTGTTCGATTTTTGTGTGGTTTTGGTATTAGCGAATTTGTGGTTTCACAGAATGAGTTGGGTAATGTTCCTTCTGTTTCTATTTTTTGGAATAGTTTGAAGAGTATTGGTATTAGGTCTCTTTTGAATGTCTGATAGAATTCTACACTAAAACCATCAGGTCCTGTGCTTTTTTTGGTTGGGAGACTGTCAATGACCATTTCTATTTCTTTAGGGCTTATGGGACTGTTTAGATGGTCTATCTGATCCTGATTAAATTTTGGTAGTTAGTATCTGTCTAGGACATTGTCCATTTCATCCAGATTTTCCAGTTGTGTTGAGCATAGGCTTTTGTAGTTGGATCTGATAATTATTTGAATTTCCTCAGTTTCTGTTGTTATTTCTTCCTTTTCATTTCTGATTTTGTTCATTTGGATACTATCTGTGCCCTCAGGTTAGTCTGGCTAAAGGTTTATCTATCTTGTTGATTTTCTCAAAGAACCAGCTCCTGGTTTTGTTAATTCTTTGAATAGTTCTTTTTGTTTCTACTTGGTTGATTTCAGCCCTGAGTTTGATGATTTCTACTCCTGACTTCTACTCCTCTTGGGTGTATTAGCTTCTTTCTGTTCTAAAGCTTTCAGCAGTGCTGTTAAGCTGCTAGTGTATGCTCTCTCCAACTTCTTTTTGTAGGTACTCAGAGCTATGAGTTTTCCTCTTAGCACCACTTTCATTGTGTCACATAAAATTGGGTATGTTGTGCCTTCATTTTCATTAAATTCTAAAAAGGTTTTGATTTCTTTCCTTATTTCTTCCTTGACCAAGGTATCATTGAGTATTGTTCAGCTTCCATGTGTATATGGGCTTTCTGTTGTTTTTGTTGCTATTGAAGACCACCCTTACTCCATAGTGATCTGATAGGACGCATGGAATTAGTTTGATCATCTTATATCTTTTGAGGTCTGTTTTGTGACCAATTATATGGTCAGTTTTGGAGAAGGTACCATGAGGTGCTGAGAAGAAGGTATATTCTTTTGATTTAGGATGAAATGTTCTATAGATATCATTTAAATCCATTTGGTCCAAAACTTCTGTTAGTTTCACTGTGTCTCTGTTTAGTTTGTATTTCCCTGATCTGTCCATTGAAAAGAGTGGGATGTTTAAGTCCCCCACAATTATTGTGTGGGGTGCGATGTGTGCTTTAAGCTTTAGTAAGATTTCCTTTACAAATGCAGATGCCCTTGTATTTGGGGCATAGATGTTCAAAATTGAGAGTTTTTTCTGGTAGATTTTTCCTTTGATGAGTGTAAAGTGTCCTCTTTCTTTTTTGATGACTTTTGGTTGAAAGTCTATTTTATTGGATACTGGCTGGAGAATGGCTACTCCAGCTTGTTTCCTGGGACCATTTGCTTGGAAAACTGTTTTCCAGCCTTTTATTCTGAGGTAGTATTCGTCTTTGCACTGAGATGGGTTTCCTGTATGTAGCAAAATGTTGGGTCTTGTTTATGAATCCAGTTTGTTAGTTTATGTCTTTTTATTTGGGAATTGAGTCCATTGATGTTAAATGATATTAAGGAATAGTGATTGTTGCTTCCTGCTTTTTTTAATGTAATTTTTATGTTTGTGTGGTTATCTTCTTTTGGGTTGTTGAAAGATTACTTTCTTGTTTTTCTTGTGTGTAGTTTCCCTCCTTTTGTTGGTGTTTTCCATTCATTATCCTTTGAAGGGCTGGATTTGTGGAAAGATAGTGTATAAATTTGTTTTTGCCATGAAATATCTTGGTTTCTCCATCTATGGTAATTGATAGATTTGCTGGATATAGCAGTCTGGGTTGGCATTTGTGTTCTCTTAGGGTCTGCATGATGTCTGCCCAGGCTCTTCTGGCTTTCATAGTCTCTGGTGAGAAGTCCAATGTAATTCTGATAAGTCTACCTTTATATGTTACTTGAACTTTTTCCCTTACTGCTTTAATATTCTTTCTTTGTTTAGTACATTTGGTGTTTTAATTATTATGTGACAGGAGGAATTTCTTTTCTGATCAAATCTATTTGGAGTTCTGTAGTTCATGGGCATCTCTTTCTTTAGGTCAGGGAAGTTTTCATCTATAATCTTGTTGAAGACATTTACTGGCCTTTAAGTTGGGAATCTTCACTCTGTTTTATGCTTATAATCCTTAGGTTTGTTTTCCTCATTTTGTCCTGGATTTCCTGGATGTTTTGGGTCAGGAGCTTTTTTGTATTTTTCATTTTTTTTTTTTTGTTTTTTTTTTTTTTTTTTTTTGGTTTATTTTTGGATTTGGTTTTTTCAAGACAGGGTTTCTCTGTATAGCCCTAGATGTCCTGGAACTCACTCTGTAGACCAGGCTGGTCTCGAACTCAGAAATCTGCCTGTCTCTGCCTCCCAGAGTGCTGGGATTACAAGCGTGCGCTCCCACTGCCCAGTGCATTTTTCATGTTCTTTGACTATGGTATCAATTTTTTCTATGCTATCTTCTGCATCTGAGATTCTCTCTTCTATCTCTTGTATTCTTTTGTTGATGCTTGGATCCATGACTCCTGACTTTTTCCTAGGTTTTCTATGTCTTGAGTTTTTTCCCTTTGTGATTTTATTATTGTTTCTACTTCCTTCTTTAGATCCTGGATGGCTTTGTTTAATTCCTTCACCTGTTTTGTTGTGTTTTCCCTTAGTTCTTCAAAGGCTTCTCCCTGTTTACTTGTGTTCTCCTGTATTTCTGTAAGGGAGTTATTTATGTCCTTCTTGAGGCCCTCCATGAAGCCCTCCATTAGTATCATGACCTATGATTTTAAATCCAATTCTTGCTTTCTTGGTGTGTTGGGGTATAGAGGATTTGTTGTTGTGGGAGAATTGGGTTCAGATGGTGCCATATTGCCTTGATTACTCTTAGCAACCTTCCTATGTTTGCCTTTTGCCATCTGGTTATCTCTGGTGTTAGTTGGTCCTGCTGTCACTGGCTGGTGCTTGCCCCTCCTGTGTGCCTGCAGGCCTTTCTGAACAACCCTGGATGACCTGCTTTCCCCTGGCACAAATTGCTGTGGTGCTGTTGAGTTCCTGGGTGCAGGTAGAATCCTGGTGGAAAGTGTCCCAAGTGATCCTCTACTCTGGTGTTCCCTGCCTACCAATCTGTTACACAGTTACAGGAGCAAAGATAGCAGCCGAGACCCACTCTCTCATAGTTATCTTTGGGTATGTAGCTCTGTGGCCCCGATCAACTCTGGATGCAGGCTGTGCTGGCTGTCTCCTCCGTGCAGCTGGGTGTATAGCTGGATTCCTGAGCCATTTGGAGATGGTGCACTGTGCCAGAGGATGTTCTTGGTCTGGAGGCAGAAACCAGAAGGCTCCTGCCAGAGGGGATCCACCAGACAGGATCCTCTGATCTGCAGGGCTGGTCTCACTTGTGCAAGCTGCCTCCTCCGCGCTGGCTGCTGGGTGGATAGCTGTCTTCCTGTGCTGCTTGGAACTGGCACACTGTGGCAGGGGACATTCCCCCACTTCTGGCATTTAAGTAGCCTCTCTTTCCTATCTGTTCTTCTGAGAGTAGGGTGTATCCTATCTTTGACTCATTCTACCAAGTCTTTGGTTTGTCACTTTGCCCCTCAATTAGTCATCACTTTCAAACACTACTGCCTCTTTCCACAAACCAACTTTACCTTCATTGTTTGGGATTAAACTGTATTCTAAAAGCACATCTGTATTCCAGTCAGAGGTAGAAGTAGCCCTGGTCCTGTGGGAACAGAAGAGCTGGCCCCACCCCTCACTGGCTGCATCACTTGGGAGATCAGACCCTCTACCCCTTATTGGGACAGTGCTGAAAAGCTGGCCTTGTTGGCATGGGTGCAAGAGAACTAGTGTGTTGACCAACTCAGCTACCACCCAGGACCAGATCCAGGGTTCTGAGTTGGCCCACCAATAGTATCCACCCCATCTATGAACTGTTGGAGTGCCTGAGGGACCTGACTTGATGAATCAAAGATGCAGGATCTCCACCATATGGGGCAACAAGAGATGTTGGAGAGGAGTCTTGGGGAAGGCCCAGTATTGATAGTATAGCAGAAGTCAGGTTTGGGACCAAACTAGTGACCCATGTTTGCATAACAAACCTTTGGGGCAAAAGGGTATCTCCATGACACATTGCAGCTTCCACAGTGAGATTTTTTTTTCCTTTGGCAGAGAGTGGAGAGGTTGCAAGATTGGAGCACAGATGTTGAGGGACAAGGAGTTGAGTGGAAGTGGTGTGCATGATGTAAAATTTATGAGGAATCAAGCAAATGTGATATTTCATAAAAATATTCCATAGGTGGGATAACAGTATGTAACCTTGTGAGTTTGCTAATTTATACTCTGCGTGAGCCTTTGGTGACTCATTTAGGTTGTTTGCTTTGTATATGATGAAAATGTCACAGTTTGCTCAATTAATCTGCTGAATGCATATGGGTTTTTTCCAGTTTAGGACTGTTGATATAAATACTCATCTACAAGTCTTTGCACCAGTGAAAGTTTTCATTTCTCTGCCATTAACATCCAGGAGTATGGTGATAATATATATGTTCAGTTTCACATGAAGAATCTGCTAAACTTTTCATGAGTGGCTGTCCCTTTCAATTTCCATTCTTGTCAGCACTGTGTGTGTGTCTGTGTGCGCGCGCGCGCACGTGCGCGTGCACGTTTTTGTGTGTGAAGTTTCTTACCTCCAGTGCCATCATTCGATAATATCTCTATTTTTCACTTGAGCTATTGTGGTGCATAGCGACATCTCATTGTAGCTTTAGTGTGTATTTCTACTGGATAATGAGTTTGAATGATATTTTTGCGTGTGATAAGTTGCCATGTGGATGATACCTTACTTATTCAAATATCTCTTGAGTGCTTTCTAATTAGATCATTATGACGACCACTATTATCACTACCTTTTGAAATTCTGGAGATTTAACCCAGTGCCTTGAACATGATAAGTAAGCACTGTGCTCTTGAGCTATATCCCAAGCCTAATTCTGTATATAATCTGTGTATTAGACTGTTGTAGGAGATGCAGGAGGCAGGTATTTTTGTCTAGTCTATAGAGCATGTTCCCTATGCTGCAGGTCTAACACAGTGCAAGTTTTTCCACTTTGATACATTGCTGTTAATTAACTTATGCTTTTCCATACCATTCCTTTGTTTTAAACCCAAGAACTTCCACCTTGTCTGTGGACCAGGATTCTACTTTTCACTGCATGTAAGTTATATGCTTAAGTCAGTGATGATTTTTGAGTTAATTTTTATAAATATAAAATTATTAGTTTTTGCATATGGAAATCCCATTGTTACAACAACATGTGTTTAAAAGTCAATCATTTCTTCATCAAATTGTTTTATATCCTTGTCAAAGTCTAGTTGCTCTATCTACATAAGCCTATTTCTGCACTATGTATTTTTTCAATATTACATATTTGTCTCTACCTCAGTATTATCTCAAAACTTAGTTTCTACAAATATTTAATATCTTCAAACAGGCTAATTTCTTTTCACCCCTACTTCTAAATTTAACATAAATATAAATGTTAGAACAACCACATCTATTGTTACAAAAGTTTCTCTAAGGTTCTAATTAAACACTTGCGAATCACTTTGCAGAGAATTACTGTCTTTACTTTGTGGAGTCTTCTGATCTGTGAATATATGAAGTTATCACCATTTATTTTGATTTTTAAATTTATCCTCTTGGTATTTCATAGTTTTCAGAAGATAATTTTAAACTTACATATTTATGAAATATATAGTATAATTGTGATGATATGTGAGGCTCTTTGCTATTTTATCTAAACATAATACACATTGTATTTACTTTAAATACTAGGATCTTTCTGAGTTTGCTTACCAGTTCGAATAGATGTTCTCTGTTTTACTTTGAATATCTTCTGTGTGGATAACCACAACCTCTGCATGTACATCTGTCTTGATTTCTTTCTCTTTGGCTTGTGTGTCTTTTAATTGTCTTTTCTTATCTTATTACACCAGTGAGAGCATCCAGAAGCAATTCTGACTTATGGATTACAATAACAGAGGTCTTTGGTTTGTTCCCAATGGTAAAAGGAAAATATTCAGCCTGTTACCATCAATATACTATTAAGTATTCTTTAGGAATATGAGAAACCTTGTGGCCATGTTATTTTCTAAGATTTTGGTCATATCATGGATGGATATTATTTTTTCAGATACTTTCCCCCCTTTGTTTTCTCAGTTTATTTAACTGTGTAGCAAAGTAATTGTGTTGGTATTTGCATACTGAACTAGTCTTGTGTCATTGGAATTAATGAACCTTATTGGTTATGATATATAGCTCATTTATATGTAGTGCTAAATACTATATTTTAATATCTTCTTAGAGAATTGGGGTCAGTATCTATAAATAATATTCTTTCTATTCCTTCTACCTTCCTTGTGTATTTAACTTTTCTTCCTTTTACTCCCTCTGTTTAGGTTATGAGCTCAAGGAAGCAGTGAATCCTCTCTTATCTAGTTTTTGGAGCTGATTTGTGAAACTGACTTATTCTTCCTTAAATATTTTGTATAACTTTCTAGTAGCATCATTGGTGTAGTTTTAGGAATTTTTAAACCTTTAACTAAATTTCTGTAATAGTTATAGGATATTCAAGGCTCTAATTCCATATTGGGCAAAAACAACTTATGTTTTCTGAGGACCTAGTCTTTTTTTACCCAAATGCTAAAGCTGATATCCCCACTTATATACTGTTTTTTTCCTTCCTGATCTTTGCAGGCTCTGTGGTAGTAGCTTATATTTAATTATTAATAATGACATTCTGAGTTTTATAATTGTCCACCTAGATACCTTCATCAATTTTATTTATTTTCCCCAAGGATCCATTAATTATTTTATTGATATTTTTACATTTTATTTTAAATTTTGATCTCTCCTGTTTGCTATTTCTCCTTTGTTTTGCTTTGTTTTAATTTGGCATTTTACTTCCTAAGTTGTCAAAGTAGGCACTTAAAATTATCAAGTTGAGGCTTTCCCTCTTTCTTAATGTGTTTTTTAATGCTATACATTTCTTTTCCACATTGGTTTAGCCATGTGCTACAAATTCTGATATATCTTATTTATCAGATATATCATTCTATCTTCATCTTATTTAGTTACTTTTAATTTCTCTTGAAAGTTTCTCTTTGGAACATAGGTATTAGCAGAGTATTGTTACAATTCCAAGTGCTGGAGAGTTTTTCATTATCTTCTTGCTATCAATTTCCAGTTTGATTCCATTTTGACAAGAGTACATATTATTTATGATTGTAATTCTTTTAGATTTTGTCATGGTTTAAATGGGAAAAGGGCCCTAAAGGCTTGTGTGTTGAATACTTGATCCATAGAGGCTGATGTTATTTTTGGAAGATTGGAAGATTCTAGAAGCTTAAAGAGGCAAGGCCTCATAGAGAGTTACTGGTGGTATGCCTTTGAAGGTCAGACCTTGTTGCTAGTACCTTCCTTGCTCTGTCTGTCATGAGGTAAACATCTTCCAGCATATGCTCTTGCTGCCCTGACATTCTGGGCTCAGTACCAACACAACCAAACAGCAAATGGAAGGAGGCTGAAATCTGAAGCCATTAGCAGAAATAAGCTTCTTTCTTTAAGCTTTATTTCAGGTAGCTTGGTTAAGGCAAATGTTGGTTATGCTTCATGAGACCTTGAAGAGCATATGTGTTCTATTGTTATTGGGTAGAATGTTACACAAATGCTGATTTAGTTCTTTTGGATAATGGTGTTGTTCTATTCTTCTATTCCTTTGCTACTTATTTCTACCCGATCTTTATATTAATTAAGAGAAGGATACTTAAAACTTAAAGTGTAATTGTGGGTTAGCTTACTTCTACTGTTTCTTCTAGAAACTTTTGTTTTACATGTTCCCAATCTTTGTAGTCAGAGCACAGATATCTAGGGCTGACCCCTCATTCACTAGTGTCTCTCCCTATCTCTGATATTTTCCTTACTTTGAATTCTGGTTGGATGCTAATATCCACCCCTTCTATCATTTGATTAAAGTTGGCATAATGTATTTTCCCCATTCTTTTACATTCACTTTACCTGTGTAGTTACATTTGAGATTTTTTAATTATAACATGTGTAAATAGTAACTTAGTACTTGATGCCAACTTCTGCCTTCTATGTATATGTTTAAATCTTTGCATTATTGTAATGATTTGTATGCTAACTCTTCTTTGTATAATTTATTTTTTCTTAACTCACTGTATTTTTAGGTCTCTGATTTACTTTTCTACTTGGTGAATTAATTGAACATTTTTCAGAATTTTGTTTAAGATTTATCTACAGTGTCCCTTTTGACACTGGCTCCAAGAATAGGTGCATGCACACACATTTTCATGCATGTGCACGTGTGTTTGGAGACATACATGTTCATATTTATTCATGTATGTATGGAGACCAACAGTTGATGTTGAATGCCATTTTCAGATGTTTCTCCATTTTATTATTTTGAGATATGGTTTCTAATTGTACCTGGAGTGCACTGGCTAGCCTAGACCAGCTGGCAAGCTAGCCACAGATATCCTCTGTCTTCTTTACTCAAGTCACAGGATTATAGGTGCACACTGCTGTACCTGGTTTTTACATAGGTACTACAGATCCAAACATAGGTCTTCATGCTTCCATAGTAATCACTTGTCAACTAAGGCATCCTCTAGATTCTCCCTGGTTTTCTTATTGCACTTGTACATGGATAGTAATTGCACTTAGTGGGAAGAATAAAGAAAGATAAGGATATTTTATATATATATATATATATATATATATGGAATATATATTATTTTGGTTATTGTTTCAACTAGCTAGCCAGGCTTCCAAAGGAAAAACAATGTAAAGGACTTAAGAACTAGTGACAGGAAATCCAGGACCTAGTCTGTCAATTCAGCAGCATTTCAGATAGCTTCCTAGAATCATCTTCCTAGCTATAGCAGCAAGTCATTCCCATCTGTGTTGCCTAATATATGGCATATTCCTCTAAAATGGAATGTTATAACCTGGAGAAAGGCTTTGCAAGACACAAAATGTGGATAAAATAAGATTCAGCTAGTAAATAACTTAAAAATCTCAGGTAGTTCATGAAACTTTGTGAGATTCATCATGTCCCGTTTCTTAAGGTTATACACTCAGGTAGAGACAGCTTGGAGGAGAGACTCTCTTATAGCATGAGCTCTCTTCAAGCCAAGCAAGAAACTCCAAAGATTCGTCTGGGATGGGCTTCCTGGCAATGCATCTGCTTTTGAGCATGTTCCTATAAGTAATCCTGAATCTGTAATCCTATAATAACCTCAATAAAATAATTTGTCTATCAAGTTGGACTTTGATAGAATTCTTATTTTAGTCTGGTATTATTTATTTAGCTGGGTGTAAAGATACTTGTTCATGTCTTATCCAGAAAAGTCAAACAGCAGTGCCTCTTTTCTCATGGTTGTTAGAATCATGAATTATGTAGAAGCCTGTAATTATAAATGCATAGACATGTTTCTTTTAATTTACTTTATTTTAAACTAGGGTAGAGGTGGTGCAGAGACAGACTTAGAGGTGTTCTGAGGATGTTATCAACCTCTTTCCTTACTTTTTTCTTACATTTTTACTGCATTAGAGTCTCTCACTGGTTCAGAACTTTCCAAATAGACTAGGTTGATTAGCCAGCAAGCCCTAATGATCCCCTGTCTCCATTTTTCTGGCAGTTGGATTATAAGTACATGACGCCACACCCAGACAAAACTGTAATAAGAAAAACAAAACAAAAACAAGCAAAAGCAAAACCCAAACCAACCATGCTTGATGGTAGAAAATCCAAGTCTCTATGCTTTCAAAGACAAACTCATTACTATCTGAGCCATCTCTAATGTCCTTATTGTGCCTATAGAAGTGACACTTTTCAGTTGATTCTCACAGGGCTCCTACCCACTAAATTAAAGAGTCTACTCTGTGAACCCTAAATGTTACCCTGTTATAGAACATCACTGAAAAACATTTCTTTCCAGACCATTTTGCCTTTTCTATATATAGTGTGCTTTGGCACTGAGCCAGAGAAGGGCTTAGGTTAATAGTCCCACAAATGTCACTGTAAGGATATTGCCAAGAATGTTTCCTTTACAACACCCTACCTTCTTCTAGAAGACCCACGGGAGGAATTCTTGTGGGCTTCATCATCAGGAAAAGCTGAGCTCTGCTTTTCTTCTTAAAACCAGCATTCTTTGAAAACTGCTTTCTCCTAATACATACACTTGCTTTTTTATAACCATGTGTTCTGCCACATTCTTTTTTGGGTTGTTGTAAAGCTGAGAGTCACATTTTTGAACTTTTGAATGCAACACTACAGATCTTATGGTCTGAATGTGATAGTCTCTAAATTTATTTTGGGCTAATTATTGTTCCCTTTTTTTCTTCTCATAGGTTATTGAACTTAACTATCCCCTCTCACTACTTATTTCATTCTTTGATATTGTGGGCACTTTAGAAGCAGCTTTGGACACAGGAAGAGTCAAAGACAGAAAAACAGATAGATTTATCTCTTCCATAGTTCTTTTGCTTAGATGCACGGTGTTAGCACAGTGACATTTCTGCCCAATGCCTCCACATCATGTTGAAGGTTCCATTTTACTGCTGTGTCTATATGTGAATGAAGAAAACATATTCCTAGAATCCACCCAATTCATAAATGGGATGATTTGTAATGGGCAAGATAAAAGAAACACATGATGTATCCTGGGATCTACTCCCTATCAGTTCCAATCACTGCAACCTTCTTGTTTGTCTTCTACATGTTAAAAACCAGGGACCCTTCTTTGGAAGTAGGACCTAAACATCCAAATGGAAGAGAGAAATTAGGTACTTCTTGCATCATCTAGATTTTTATTAACCAAGAACTTCCTCAGAGGACTATTTTCTATGACTCTTTCTGAGTTTGTTTCTCCATCCACTTATAGACATTTCATAGTGGAGAAACTGTGGGAAGAGACAGTCCCTTGCAGCTTCCTCAGCATTCCAGGTGGTGCTTGCTTCTGGGGTCCCTTGCAACCTTAAAATTCACAAAAATAATGACTATATATATATATATATATATATATATATATATATATATATATATACTATGTGTGTCCGTGTCTGTGTATGCATGTGGAGGCTAGACCAGGATGTGGGCATGATCTCATGTTGCTCATGCCTTATTACCTTGAGTTGAGAATTCTTACTGAGAATTCTTGCTGTTTATCTCCAGTTAGTCTAACTAACAGAAAACTGAAATTTTTCAGTTTCTGCCTTCCAGTGCTATGGTGACAAGTGAGTTCAATCATATCTGGCTTTCACATGGGTGCTGGTGATTTGAACTCCAGTCCTCATGCTTCTACAGTAAGTGCACTTTAGCACTGAACCATCTCTCTATCCTCATATATACTCTTCTGCTATCTAGTCTCAGTGTTTCTCTCTATAGAATGGATATGATTAAGTATCTACTTCCTCACAAGATGAATGATCTATTACCTCAGTTATAATCCTTACCTAAAAACCTTACCTATAAACCTTACTAGTATCTTTGGATGATGTCTGAATTATGGAATAATAAAACTTCTACGATTGGGGAAATTTCTACCTTCCTCCCTCTTTTTCAGTTTTATTTTGCAGACAACTAATCTAGTAGCTTGTGGACTATGGTACACTTAATAACCACCATAGGATATTAATGCAGATCCTTAACCCTTACCCCCAATAAAAACAGGTTCCTTGGGTGAGGGGAATACAGGTGGCCCAGTTTCTAAGCCTTTCCACCAAAGAGTTCAAGTCACCAATAACACCAAAGTGTTCACATGAGCTTAATTATGTCACACAGTAACACCATGTCAGGCTCAGAATTATTGTTAGTTCTCTACAATGATAACATCTTGTTGCCTAGAACTCAAGGGCATTTTCATTAAAATCCAGGGAATTCTTCTCATCTGAACAGCCTCCATAATCACTCTGAACTCACATTTAAAAACTTCATTGTAGAAAACTCAATAGAAAGCAATATAGTGAAACGTGGTGCTTCTCTATGTCAAGGAAAACTGATAGCCTGTTACTGTGCACATTATCTGACAATGAGGAGGAAATGGGCAGCCCAGTGCTGTGAATACTGCCTAACCATGGGGGAAGAGACAACCAAGGATTGTGTTCCTCCTATTAATGATGGGAAGCAAATAGCCTACTATGTTCACTGTATAATCATGGGGATCAAACAGGCAGCCTATCAGCATGCTCCCCTCTCAAGGATGGTGAGAGGCTTAACAGTCTGATACTGTTCTCAGTGTATAACCACAAGGAGGAAACATGTTTCTCTGGTAGTTTGCCTTGGATGCCATAAGCAACAGATTAGGCGGGGTAAATCACCAAAAATACAGCTGGAGAGATGGCTAAGAAGTTCAGAACGCTCTTGCAGAGGGCCTGAATTAGTTCCCAGAACATATAACATACAGTTCATAACCACTAATGAACCCAGTTCTAGGGAAACTGATATCTTTTTTTACATATGGCAACTGCATTCACATGTACACACCTCCACATAGACACAGAGGAACATACATAATTGAAGGTAAACATTAGTAGATCTGGCCCCCTTTAATCCCAACACTCTGGAAATAGCTCAGAATGGCTGCTTTTTGAATCATAAGAAATTAGATCTTGAGTCCAGAGGCCTCTAGCAAGAGCCTTCCGGTTTCCACCTCTGGATCAGGAATACCCTTGTCCATAGCGGGCTATTTCAAAACAGTGCAAGAAGCCAGCTATGTACCCAGCAGCCAGTGAGGAGGAGACAGCCAGCACAGCCTATATCCAGAGCTGATCAGGGCCACAGAGGTACATACCCAAATACAACTATAAGAGAGTGGGTCTCAACTGCCATCTTTGTTTCTGTGACTGTGCAACAGATTGGTAGGTAGGTTTCACCAGAGTAGAGGATCACTTGAGACACACCGCACCGGGACACCACCTGCACCCAGGAACTCTGCAGCACCACAGCAATTTGTGCCAGGAGAAAGCAGCTCACCCAGGGTTGCTGAGATAGGCTGTCAGGCACACACACAGGAAGGGCAAGCAAGCTCCAGCCAGTGACAGCAGGACCAACTAACCCCAGAGATAACCAGATGGCAAAAGGCAAACATGGGAATGCTACTAACAGTAATCAAGGCAATATGGCAACATCTGAACTCAATTCTCCCACAAGAGCAAGTCCTGGATATGCCAATACACCAAGAAAGCAAGATTTGGATTTAAAATCACAGGTCATGATGCTGATGGAGAGCTTCATGGAGGGCTTCAAGAAGGACATAAATAACTCCCTCAAAGAAATACAGGAGAACACAAGTAAACAGGGAGAAGCCTTTGAAGAACTAAGAGAAAACACAACAAAACAGGTTAAGGAATTAAACAAAGCCATCCAGGATCTAAAGAAGGAGGTAGAAACAATAATGAAATCACAAAGGGAAACAACTCAAGACATAGAAAATCTAGGAAAAAGTCAGGAGTCATGGATCCAAGCATCAACAAAAGAATACAAGAGATAGAATAGAGAATCTCAGATGCAGAAGATACCATAGAAAAAAATTGATACCATAGTCAGAGAAAATGAAAAATGCAAAAAGCTCCTGATCCAAAACATCCAGGTAATCCAGGATAAAATGAGAAAAACAAACCTAAGGATTATAGGCATAGAAAAGAGTGAAAATTTCCAACTTAAAGGGCTAGTAAATGTCTTCAACAAAATTATAGAAGAAAATTTCCCTAACCTAAAGAAAGAGATGCCCATGAACATACAAAAATCCTACAGAACTCCAAATAGATTTGACCAGAAAAGAAATTCATCCTGTCACATAATAATTAAATATACTAAATATACTAAACAAAGAAAGAATTTTAAAAGCAGCAAGGGAAAAAGGTCAAATAACATATAAAGGTAGACCTATCATAATTACACCAGATTTCTCACCAGAGACTATGAAAGCCAGAAGAGCCTGGGCAGACATCACGCAGACCCTAAGAGAACAAAAATGCCAACCAAAACTCTATATCCAGCAAATCTCTCAATTACCATAAATCAAGAAACCAAGGTTTTTCATGACAAAAACAAATTTGCATAGTGTCCATGAATCCAGCCCTTCAAAGGATAATGAATGGAAAACAGCAACAAAAGGAGGGAAACTACACACAAGAAAAAGCAAGAAAGTAATCTTCCTTCAACAAACCCAAAAGATGATAACCAAACAAACATAAAAATTACATCAAAAACAGCAGGAAGCAACAATCACTATTCCTTAATAGCTCTTAACATCAATGGACTCAATTCCCCAATAAAAAGACTAATAGACTGGATTTGTAAACAAGACCCAACATTTTGCTGCATACAGGAACCATATCTCAGTGTCAAAGACAAACACTACCTAAGAGTGAAAGGCTAGAAAACAGTTCTCCAAGCAAATGGTCCCAGGAAAAAACCTGGAGTAGCCATTATAATATCAGATAAAATAGACTTTTAACCAAAAGTCTTCAAAAAAGATACAGAAGGCCACTTTATACTCATCAAAGGAAAAATCTACCAGAAAGAACTCTCAACTTTGAACATGTATGCCACAAATACAAGGGCACCTGCATTCATAAAGAAAACCTTACTAAAGCTTAAAGCACACATCACACCCCACACAATAATTGTGGGGGACTAAAACACCCCACTCTCTTCAATGGACAGAACAGGGAAACACAAACTAAATGGAGTCACAGTGAAACTACAGAAGTTTTGGACCAAATTGACTTAATAGATATCTATAGAACATCTCATCCTAAATCAAAAAAAAAATACTTTCTTCTCAGCACCTCATGGTACCTTCTCCAAAATTGACCATATAATTTGTTGCAAAACAGACCTCAACAGATATAAGATGATTGAACTAATCCCATGGCTCCTATCAAATAACTATGGAATAAGGGTTGTCTTCAATAGCAACAAAACAGCAAAAAGCCCACATGCACATGGAAACTGAACAATACTCTACTCAATGATAAACTTGGCCAAGGAAGAAATAAGGAAAGAAATCAAATAGTTTTTAGAATTTAATGAAAATGAAGGTACAACATACCCAAATTTATGGGACACAATGAAAGCAGTGCTAAGAAGAAAACTCATAGCTCTGAGTGCTTACAAAAAGAAGCTGGAAAGAGTGTACACTAGCAACTTAACAGAACACCTGAAAGCTTTAGAACAAAAAGAAGCTAATACACCCAAGAGGATTAGAAGGCAGGAAATCATGAAACTCAGGGCTGAAATCAACCAAGTTGAAACAAAAAGAACTATACAAAGAATCAACAAAAGCAGGAGCTTGTTCTTTGAGAGAATCAACAAGATAGATAAACCTTTAGCCAGACTAACTAGAGGGCACAGAGACAGTATCCAAATTAACAAAATCAGAAATGAAAAGGGTGATAAGGACAGAAAAATGAGGAAATCCAAAAAATTATCATATCCTACTGCAAAATCCTATACTCAACAAAACTGGAAAATCTGGAGGAAATGAACAATTTCTTAGATAGATACCAACTACCAAAATTTAATCAGGATCAGATAGGCCATTAAATAAGAAATAGAAGTGGTCATTGACAGTCTTCCAACCAAAAAAAGCACAGGGCCAGATGGCTTTAGAGCAGAATTCTATCAGATATTCAAAGGAGACCTAATGCCAAAACTCTTCAAACTATTCCACAAAATAGAAACAAAGGGAACATTACCCAACTTGTTCTATGAAGCCATAATTTTGCTGATACCAAAACCACAAAAAGATCCAACAAAAAAAAGAATACCTTTGGCCATTTCCCTTATGAATATCGATGTAAAAATACTCAATAAAATTCTTGCCAACCAAATCCAAGAACACATCAAAATAATCATTCACCATGATCAAGTAGGCTTCATCCCAGGGATGCAGGGATGGTTCAATATACAGAAATCCATCAATGCTATCCACTACATAAACAAACTCAAAGAAAAAAGACACATGGTCATTTCATTAGATGCTGAAAAAGCATTTGATAAAATTCAGCATCCTTTCATGTTAAAGGTCTTGGAAAGAACAGGAATTCAAGGCCCATACCTAAACATAATAAAAGCAATATACAGCAAACCAGTAGCCAACATCAAACTAAATGGAGAGAATGTGGAAGCAATCCCACTAAAATCAGGGACTAGACAAGGATACCCTATCTTTCCATGTTTATTCAATACAGTACTTGAAGTTCTAGCCAGAGCAATTAGACAACAAAAGGAGGTCAAAGGGATAGAAATTGGAAAGGAAGAAGTCAAACTATCACTATTTGCAGATGATATGATAGTATACTTAAGCAACCCAAAAAACTCCACCAGAGAACTCCTACAGCTGATAAACAACTTCAGCAAAGTGGCTGGTTATAAAATAGACTCAAACAAATCAAACAAATAGCTTTCCTATACTTAAAGGATAAACAGGCTGAGAAAGAAATTAGGGAAATGACACCCTTCACAATAGCAACAAACAATATAAAGAATGTTGGTGTGACTCTAACCAAACAAGTGAAAGATCTGTATGACAGGAACTTCAAGACTTTGAAGAAAGAAATCAAAGAAGTCCTCAGAAGATGGAAAAATCTTCCATGCTCTTGGACTGGTCATCTTGCCTAAAGCAATATACATAGCAATCTCCATCAAAATCCCAACTCAGTTCTTCATAGACTTAGAAAGAGCAATACTCAAATTCATCTGGAATAACAAAAAGTCATTGATGCTACAACCCCAGGAATCTAGTATTCATTTTTTGTCATGGAGCAGAAATAATAAGTAAGGCAAGGGAAATGTGTACACTGAGCACATTTATTGAATAAATACGTGTGCACACAAAAACTGATATGTATACATATAGTCAACCCTTTGTTATACATGGGTTGTATACCCATGGATTTTGTGCACTGAGGACTGCACATATTAATGTGCCTCCATTAAGTCATTATTCCTTAAGCAATATAGTACTACAATCATTTGCATAGCAGTTATCTTCTGTTGTGTACTACAAGTCATCTATAAAGATTTAGAGTACATAGGGGTATGTATATAAGCTATATGCAACTACTAAGCATTTGATATTAAAATATTGAATATTCATGATATCTTCGTTCTTGTGAAGGATTCTATCTCTTCAGAAAATGGATAATAGATATGTATAATTGGCAACTGTGTAAGTACATCTGGGAAATATTTCCTTCCATTTTATTGTCTATAACTAGTTCCTCTCTTGGTGTTCATAGCAGCCTTATTTATAATACCCAGAAGCTGGAAAGGACCCAGATGTCCTTCAATAGAGGAATAGATACAGAAAATGTGATACATTTACATAGTGGAGTATTGCTCAGTTATTAAAAATAATGAATTCATGAAATTTTTAGGCAAATAGATAGAATTAGAAAATATCATCTTGAGTGTGGTAACCCAGTCACAAAAAAACACACATCTTTTGCACTTGCTGATAAGTGGATATTAGCCCCAAAGCTTGTAATACCCAAGATACAAATCACAGACCACATGAAACTCAAGAAGAAGGAAGACCAAAGTATGGATGCTTCTGTCTTTCTTAGAAGGGGAAACAAAATACTCAACAGAGGAAATATAGAGACAAGGTATGGAGCAGAGACTGAAAGGCCAGGAAAAGCCATCCAGAGACTGCCCCACCTGGGGATCCATCCCATATATAGATACCAAACCCAGACACTATTACAGATGCCAAGAAGTGCTTGCTTATAGGACTTGCTACAGAGACAGATGCCTGCAGCCAAGCATTGGACTGAGTACAGGGTCTCCAATAGAGGAGCTAGAGAAAGGACTGAAGGAGCCGAAGAGGTTCCAACCCATAGGAAGAACAACAATATCAACCAACCAGACACCCCAGATCTCCCAAGGACTAAACCACCAACCAAAGAGTACACATGGAGGGACTCATGGCTCTGGCCGCATATGCAGCAGAGGATGATAGACATCAATGGGAGGAGAAGCCCTTAGTCCTGTGACGCCTCAGTACCCCAGTGTAGGGGAATGCCAGGGCTGGGAGGCAGGAGTGGGTCGGTGGGTAGGGGAGGGAAGGGATGGGATAGGATAGGGGGTTTTGGAGGGAACCTGGAAAGGGGATACATTGGAAATGACATGATAGTCTACTTAAGTGACCCAGAAAACTCCACCAGAGAACTCCTACAGTTGATAAACAACTTCAGCAAAGTGGCTGGTTATAAAATCAACTCAAGCAAATCAGTTGCCTTCCTATACTCAAAGGATAAGCAGGCTGAGAAAGAAGTTAGGGAAATGACACCCTTCAAAATAGCCACAAACAATATAACGTATCTTGGTGTGACTCTAACCAAACAAGTGAAAGATCTATATGACAAGAACTTCAGGTCTCTGAAGAAGGAAATCGAGGAAGACCTCAGAAAATGGAAAAAATCTGCCATGCTCGTGGATTGGCAGGATTAATATAGTTAAAATGGCCATCTTGCCAAAAGCGATCTACAGATTCAATGCAATCCCCATCAAAATCCCAACTCAGTTCTTCACAGAGTTAGAAAAAGCAATTCTAAAATTCATCTGGAATAACAAGAAACCCAGGATAGCTAAAACTATTCTCAACAAAAGAAGTTCTGGGGGAATCAGTATTCCTGACTTCAAGCAATACTACAGAGCAATAGTGTTAAAAACTGCATGGTACTGGCACAGTGACAGACAAATGGACCAATGGAATAGAATTGAAGATCCAGAAATGAATCCACACACCTATGGTCACTTGATCTTCGACAAAGGGGTCAAAAACATCCAGTGGAAAAAAGATACCCTTTTCAACAAATGGTGCTGGATCAATTGGAGGTCAGCATGCAGAAGAATGCGAATTGATCCATTCTTATCTCCATGGAAATATAAATAATAAACTATCCATTTTAAAAAAAGAAAGAAAAAGAAAAGACAACATCAGAGGAGAAAGAAATGGAAGGGAGAAATGCAGACTTTGAGTGGAACTATTGATCACACTAGGTGTTAGAAATCATGAAGAACAAGTAAATGGTAATGAAGAGACTGGAGGGAGGGAGGGAGGGAGGGAGAGAGAGAGAGAGAGAGAGAGAGAGAGAGAGAGAGAGAGAGAGAGAGAGAGA
Organism: Apodemus sylvaticus; assembly: GCF_947179515.1. NCBI lineage: Eukaryota > Metazoa > Chordata > Mammalia > Rodentia > Muridae > Apodemus > Apodemus sylvaticus. The sequence goes on along the minus strand of NC_067479.1, from coordinate 55,845,254 downwards.
GAGAGAGAGAGAGAGAACTCCCAGACCAGAGATAGAGGTAAGTGATTGGAGCTCTTTGCAAAATACCAAGAGCAAAAATAGAATGTGATGTTAGAAATAGAATATGACATTAGGAGACAGTCACCTCTTCACAGTCTATTCCTGACCAGGATTCGCTTGAATCATGAAGCAAGATTTGCTTTCCTAGGTGAAAGCAATTAGTCATCATCTGATAGGATGGGGTTGCAGATGCAAGCACAGTTTATGTTCACGTAACCTCAGGTTGGATGCTTACTCCCACCACACGGGAGTCATATCCAACAATGCTGAATATTCTCCAGGTTTGAAATAACTGCTTCTGTCAAGATGGTGCTAGACTGGAGGAGGCAGAAACACCCACTTGCATCACGGACATTTTCCTACAATGCACCAGGCTGAGACAAGTGAAAAATTATGCCCTGGCAGATTACTTTCTCAAAATATCTTCCGAGGACTCTATGCTGCACCCAGCCTTCTCTGGAAGGAAGTTTGAGTAGAGAGGTGGAAGGGGATCACAGCACAAATCTGACTCATCCTAGAAGCTCGCTTCATCTTTTGAGTCAGATTACCTACTCTGCCAGGACATCTGCTCTCTCCCAACCACCACACAGAGGGAACTACAACCTTGTACTTTCAGGTATAAGCACATACCCATCGAAACCATCCACCAGTTCCATGATAAGGGTGAGGTCATGAGGGTCATCTCTCTGTTCTTGGTGATTCCAAACTCTCCTAAACAATAACTTTCCCTGAAGTCTATGACCAATAGAAAATTTCTTTTACCCATACGTGGGCCCTGTGGATAGTAAAGACCCAATAGCAAATATTTATGCACAAACACAGTTTTATGAGTTCAAAGATGTACCTGGTACTAGAGCAAGCCTTATAGAGAGATCTAAGAAGCCAGCACTCTAGAGTCCATATGTGAAAGCCCCCATACCAAGGGACATTGCCTTTCTACATTGAGCCTGGTGTTTTCTTCATACCCCAGCGTACTGCTTTTCTCTTAATCACTGGATTTCTGCCCCACATCATTTTTTACTTGGCATTGCCCAGGAGGAATAAGGATAGAAGGATAGATACTCAGTGAAGTAAGACAAAGAGAATAAATATATGATGTAAACTCAGGAGTGATTCTGATGTATGTAAGGTTTTGGGTTCAAAGGTTCTGATGAAATTAATCAGTGGGTATTACTAAGTTCAAGAGAGTAGAAAAATAAATCTGTGTTACCTACATCAATGTTCAATGTCCACATAATACCTCACTTTGGGAACTAAAAATTAGTGGGCTCTATGTTTTCACTAGGCACTTTTCCAGGGATGCTACAATTTAATCCAATTCTGACAAAGTCAAGACCCAGAAGATAAGGACTCAGTTCATTGAGTCAATTCCTATTTCAGCTGTTGATTGCAAGTCTAAGATTATGGCTCATATTTCACACTAATAAGTTATAAATATGGCATTTACAAAACTTGTGTTTATTTTCTAGAATGGCTATGAGAACTAAGGGAATTGTATTTATCCACTCGAGGAAATATTACCCTGTGTACAGATGAGCAGCAGATAAAAGAGACAACAATAGAAAAGAGATACAACTGTCTACACCTTGAGGTGCTCCACTGTTTAGGAATCACCATGTGTTCTGCAATCTAGAAGCCCTTGGTTCCTGCTATTTGGGGATTTTGTTAAAGCTCTGTTATGTAAGCATGTGATTAAAATTGTCAGCTACTATGATCAGTGCACCTTGCAGCATGCTACCCATGCCTAGAGAGGTTAGGTTGTAAAACTCAAAGTTCTGACTTTCCAATCACATGATTGATACTTTTGCTATTCAGTTCCCATCCTGTGGATACCAAGGAGCTAGCCACAAATGCCTTCATTAGAAAAAACAAATCAGAAGAATTCTAAGGGACCTTGGAAATCTGTTAAACATTCTCACTGCTGGGTGAATTATAAGGGCCATAGGTGCTCTGTGCCAGGAAGAGGTGATAGAAATCTATCATTAGTCTGAAAAACAAAAATGTTTAAAGAGGCCTAATTGCTATTCCTTAACAGCCCTAAATTTCTATCACACTGAACACCCTCTCAGTGACAAAATATCTCCATATTTTTAAAGGAGTTAGAAATATAGACTTTGTTTTATGAAATGTCCAAATATTTAAATTTTGGCTTAAAAATAAAAAACCACTAGAAATAGAAGAAAGTAATTAGTAGGCTGCAAGTTTCTGACTTCTGATTACTGGTAGATGCAGTAGTTCTGGCTTTCGGGAACTGGGGAATGGCTGAGAGTGAAGACTGACACTGAGCAATGACTTGCCTTTAAAGTAATAGATTGCATAAAAATACCTAGATTCTGCAGCATCTATCACTCGATACATTGAAAGACATAGCTTGCTGTGTGCGCCCCTCAAGTATCCCACTTCTGTAGGCACTATCGACAGCTGCCTACAGACATCAGCTTCTTGGCATCCGCACAATTTCCCAAGTGTATGCAAGGCTCTGGTGGGAGAAAGTAAAACATTTTGACATCAGGCTGAGCTTCTCTGTTTTCTAATATAGTATGCATGCTATCTCCCCCCCCCCCCGGGGAATCAATGCTCATGAATTCATTAAGTTCTGGAGACTGTAATATTTGCCAGAATACAAAAAAACAATCGCCTGAACATAAATTGCAACGTAGAAAAACTTTTGTAATTTAATTTTCCAGTGAATATAAAGAGGATATACGTGACTGTAGCTTCAATGCACTAATAATCAGATGCAAATGAGGTAGGAACATATTCATACTCAAGAGGGTGGGAGTAGGCAATTCGATGTCTGGAAAAAAGAACACGGCTGTCCATTCTGTATCACTGGCAAATGCAAGACAGGGAAATGGAACCAGTGTCTTGGCTATTAATTATCGATTTATTATTGAAGTGAGGATTTAATAGCTGGTTAATTTAATAGTAGGAGAGTCTCTCTCTCTCTCTCTCTCTCTCTCTCTCTCTCTCTCTGTGTGTGTGTGTGTGTGTGTGTGTGTATGTGTGTGGTGGAGTGACAGACAGCCACCTTCCCAGGCAGCTGAGCGATCTAGCCTCAGTGGGCTTAGCTTGCTCAGTCTGTATTAACATGGTTAGCTCAGTTCATTCATTTATATTGAGGAATCATTTGATCCATCAAACAAACTTTCCTGACCGTTTGAACTGAGTGAATAAATATAATCTGTATTTTGGTTCTATGTAGTATTGTCTCTTTCTTCTTTTAAAGACTACCTTTGGGTTTGCCCCCAACAGGACATGACACTAAAAAGTCCTTTGGGAAACTGTGCTAGGCAAGTCTCAGAAAACTCCAGAGCCTTACAAGATGCATAAGGCCTTCCTTCCAAGATTATAAGCAACAACTACTAGGGAGAGGAGAATCTCCTACCAGGGGAGCTGCTTGAGTTGTATAGGAAGCCCCATGGGGTGTAACTTTCATTGTCATTGGCTATGCACTATTTGTGGTAAGTAAACAATTTTCTACATTTTCCCAGGATACCAGGAAAGTCACACAACTGAACTTTATGATGCACAAAGAAATAGGGGTGGGAGGAAAGAAGGGAGAGAGAGAGAGGAGGGGAAGAAAGAGCTCTAAACTCCACAGCTGCTGATTTCAAGCTCACTGACTTGGGCACTGTGAGGGAAATCACATCTATACTGTAATATCTGGACTTAAAAAATGTATTTGATCACTTGCTGTCATTAGAAAAATCTAAAATTTCAGTTTTATTTTCATTAATTACTCAAGAGACTGATTTTCTCGGCAGCAGTGAGGGTTATCTAGAGTCATTTGGGTGGTGTGAGGGTGGGCTCCATTCTACCATGGTATCGAAGAATATGGTGAACTCTGCAGAATTTTACAGGACATAGGGACTGTTGTTGCTGAAATGGTCTAGGCTTTTCTTGTACTTCTAAATGTTTTATTCTCCTCATAAACTTATTCTAGAAGAACCAAGTGCTTTCTATGCAGAGAAACAGCTTGGTTAACATACCATATAAGGACCTCACCCAAAGGATAGACACATAATAAGCCAATAAGCTGCATTCTGACCTGGCTTGAGTTATTGCTTCTGCTTTTATTAACTTCTGTGTATCCTTATATAGATCGCTCCTGGTCTCTGAAGTCTAAGTTTTTGAGACTTATGGTTGTAGTGAGAATTGAATGAGAAATGTTTGTAAGCTACTCAGTATACAACCAGCTACCTAGTAAGCCCTCCATCAGCACTGCATGCTGATGCTGAATATATTTTCCTTTTCAGAGGCATCTATATTTTCAAAGTGACCTGCATATGAGAGGGCAAGAGTTACCTAACAGATTTGTTAACTGTTTCATGAACTTGTAGATATTGGGTATTATCAGAAGGTCTTGTGTTTTTAGGACTCATTGGAGCATCTAATTGTTTCTTCCCTAAAACTCAGTCACGTGACCATACAAGAAGTCAAGCCAATTCCAAGGCAACATTTGTCTAGGAAGTGGGCCACAATTGTCCACTTTATGTTAAGCAACAAAAGAGAGAATGTCTATGCACCAACAGAGACCTAGGCTAGAAGTTTCAAGAAAGCATTCAAATACTTCATGTCATGGAGTTTCCTTCCCCACCTCCTGGACTTTTCCAGCTATAAGCAGTTCTATTTTTCAGCGTTGCTTTTTGCCTGACACTTGAAAGATGAGCTATTAACGATACTAAATTAATAACAGTTATAGAGTATATTTGAGAAGATCATAAAAAAATCAGTAATGTCATCATGTCAAGCAAAGTTTCTGATGGTTTTTTTAAATTATGCATGTCTTTTATTTTTTTCCCAACATTGATCCAGAGTTTTCAGAGGGACATTAATCTACCTGACCACATCAGAATCCTTAATTATTCACATCCAGCAATATATCTAATTCTACAGAAATTCCCCATGGACTTGCCATTGTTGAAGCAGAATTTGGAAGCTCTGCTCTGCTCTCTCCGCTGCTCCCAGCACAACCCCACAAACCCCTCAAGAGATTCACTGCAGTTGCCACCACATTTAGTCTATTTTGACACATAGATACCCAGGCTCATAATTCAGTGAAGGAAGATTCCTCCCAGGGTGACAAGTGAGTAGATTTGTAGGTAATAATTGTTCATGGAGCTGCCAGATGGAGAGGGAGAGGGAGAGGGAGGGGGAGGGGGAGAAGGAGAGGGAGAGAGAGAGGGAGAGGGAGAGGGAGAGGGAGAGGGAGACAGAGAGGGAGAGGGAAAGGGAGAGGGAGAGGGAGAGGGAGAGGGAGAGGGAGAGGGAGACGGAGAGGGAGAGGGAGAGGGAGAGGGAGAGGGAATATTCATGATGATGAAAGTGTAGTGGACTTGGGAGTATGAAACTTCATCTTTAGGTAGAGTCCTATCATTGGGTGACCTTGGAGTGAATTTGACCTAAGATTGTGTTTCTAAAGTAGACCTGAGAAGTACTTCTATGAGCTGTATGTTCCAGATGGCCAATTAAAGCTTCATAGAACCCATGCTGGAATAGCTGAGCTAGAGAAGCACAACATTACAATAAAATGCCAACGTTGTTCATGAAGGCTATGATCCCAGAGACTGACTACTTGGTGATTGTTGAAGCCTTTCTGGGGTAGCAATGGCAAATATCTCCCATGTTCTCAAAAGGGCTAAGGATCACAGTGCTTTATTTCATAGAATGTTACCATGGAGACACCTGTTTCAGGTAGCTTGAATAAAGCCTTCACTGAGGTAACTTGTAGGTCTTCTCAAGTGGGTAAGGAGGGAATCTGGGGTAGCCTGGTCCAAGATAATATTGTAAGTGATCCTAAATTCCCCCCTTTTATTCACCCTACTTGAAGATGAAGAAAAAAATGTCTAAGTGTTTTGTATGTGCTTTAGTGTGTGTGTGTGTGTGTGTGTGTGTGTGTGTGTGTTCCTCTCTGCCTTTCTTTTCCCTGTATCTTCCCTTTCATTTCCCTACTCTGTTCCTTTTTTCTCCATCTTTTTCTCCAACCTGTGCACATCCAACAGATGATCTGTGGATGTCTTTGATAGTATCATTTGAGGAATAGACAGCCCAGCTTTTTGGGGGACCAAGCTTGGTTAGAAAGGACTCATCTGTGGCCACCAAAGTCAAGGAACCTGCATCACCATGTCATTAACCCTGGTTCATCAGAGCCTATGCTTGGTGTTACTGTTTGCCTAAATATACAAAGGTTCCTAGTACAAAATACTTCTGAGGTCTGAGAATTGACAGTTGTCTCTGTAAATAATTAAGCGTGTATCCTACAACAGAAGGAGAAAGACTCATAGGCATATCCTTGGTGGGCAGCAACTTGAAACTACATAAGGAAGAACCCTTTGTTCTTGTTAGAATGAGTACTTGATTCTCAACTATAAAGATGGAAGAAGGATGCTTGTTGGTAGTAAGGAGTCCTGTGAGGAAGCACTCAGATGCTCTGATTCTAGTTTGGGGCCCAACAACTCACTTGCAATTGCTCACATACACTTCATCTACTTTTGTGAGTAAGCGCATGCATGACGACTTACTCAAATGGGGGATTAAAACAGTGCAAATACCACTCCTGGGCATATACCCAGAGGATTCCCCGCCATGTAATAAGGATACATGCTCTACTATGTTCATAGCAGCCCTATTTATAATTGCCAGATGCTGGAAAGAACCCAGGTATCCCTCAACAGAAGAGTGGATACAAAAAATGTGGTATATCTACACAATGGAGTACTATTCAGCCATTAGAAACAATGAATTCATGAAATTCTTAGGCAAATGGATGGAGCTAGAGAACATCATACTAAGTGAGGTAACCCAGACTCAAAAGGTGAATCATGGTATGCACTCACTAATAAGTGGTTATTAACCTAGAAAACTGGAATACCCAAAACATAATCCACACATCAAATGAGATACAAGAAGAAAGCAGGAGTGGTCCCTGGTTCTGGAAAGACTCAGTGAAACAGTATTTGGCAAAACCAGAACGGGGAACTGGGAAGGGGTGGGAGGGAGGACAGGGGAAGAGAAGGGGGCTTACGGGACTTTCGGGGAGTGGGGGGGGGCTAGAAAAGGGGAAATCATTTGAAATGTAAATAAATTATATCAAATAAAAAAAAAGAGAGACAAAAAAAAAAGAAAAAAAAAGAAAAGTCACGATAAGGGGTGGACCTGGAAATACTGCGTCACTAAATGGGACATGCTGAATTGGGACATGCTGAATTTGGAGTGTACTGTGGTCAAGCTACTTCATAGTGACAATGGGGCATAGCAACCTATACTGAGAGGAATAGCTCAAAAAACAATAGATGAAACAACACATTCACCTGGGAAGCTTCAAAATTCTGACATTTGTATGTGACCATTAGTGATTTTGCTTTGATGACTCTGATGTGTGACCTGGAGTTTAGACATTTAAAGATGTTTCTAAGTGATTCTAAGATGTGAACCAACTTGGGAGCATCTGTTTAGGAGGCAATAAAATCAAAGTGTAGTGGGAACTAGATGTGTACTGGGGATTCTATGGTAAGATAAATTGCCTGTGGAAAGCCTACTTTCTCTGGAATATTGAATGCCTGAAATTTTAAGTTTGTTCTAGAATGAGAGATTAGACAAACCCTGACTCTGTATGCCTAGCTACAGCTTCCTATCTTATTCTCTGAGATTAGTCATGTCCTCACAAACTGCTGAGCTCAGCGCACAAGATTAAAGCCTAGTCTAACACATGATGGGTTGTAAACAAGAAACAAGCAACCATAAAGAGTAACTCTCTTCCTCACTCTCTTTGGGTACAGCCCAGACCTTTCCACATGGGCTACATCATTTAATGCACTCAGGAAACCTGAAGAATCAGGTCTGTCTACTATATATAAGGACACTGAGACTGAAAGGGCTTGACCTCTTGACAAAAAATTTGCTACTGAGACCCTTTGGGCAATATTCAAATCAGGCTCTGATGACAATGCCTGTGCTGTCCTGGCCTGATGTACCCTTCTTCATCACACTGGTCTTCACCTGTGACACAATAGAGCTGGGTCTTATGTGATTCCTGTGTTTACCTTCTCCCACAAAATGATCTCCACACTTAATCTCAGCCCATGCCATGAGCTATTCAAGCCACGGGTATGCTCCTTGCTCTTACATTGGAGGAAGCTCTCAATCTGCCTGTCAACTTGATAGCACCTGACAGCCTGCCTTGCTGGCATCCTCAAGCCTAGAACAGTCAGCTGTTGTTTCTGCAAGTTGTTGATTCTCTGTGAAATTGGTCCTAGGACTAGCCATTACACAGAGAGTAAGACCCTTTCCAGCCCGGCTGCCTCCACCCCAAGGAGGGAAGTTAGAAGGACTAACCATTCTCCAGCAGGGTGTGGTTCTCAGCAAGAAGCAGAGAAGGCTTTCTAGGCAGAGTTTTTAAGCTGATTGTGATGGTTCTGTGTACGCTTGGCCCAGGGAGTGGCACTATTAAGGGGTATGGCCTTGTTAGAGCAATGTGGTGGGCATTGACTTTAATATCCTCAACTGAATTCCTGGAGCATAGTCTTCTAGCTGCCTTCAGATGAAGCTGTAGAACACTCAGCTCCTCCTGCACTATGCCTGCCTGTAACCTGCCACACTCTTGCCTTGATGATACTGGACTGAACTGAACCTGTAACACAGCCACAATTAAATGTCATTATAAGAGTTGCCTTGATAATGGTGTCTGTTCACAGCAATAAACCCTTAAACAGTGGTCTTTTAAGAAGAACCAGGTGCCAATATGATACTAAAATTCTATATTTCTGTCCCAGATTTGAACAAATTTGTGACAGATGTTCCTTTCTCTCAGGAACTTTAGTCAGTCTCCTAGTTTCTATTGTAGAAGGTTGTGTGTATTGACAGGTAATTTCCCGACCCCAGATTGAGGTCTCTGAGACTTCCTGACACACTCTGCTCTCTGTCTCTGTCTCTCTCTGTCTCTGTCTGTCTCTGTTTCTGTCTGTCTGTCTCTCTTTCTCTAAGCCATTTTTTAACATTGAGTGTCATTCCTTAGGATCTCTCTACTTTGTTAAGACCAAGTATCTCACTGAGAAATAAGGCTCACCAACTAGGCTAGACTGATTGACCCCAAGGATCTATGTATATCTGCTTCCTCAAACAAGTGCTGTAAACATGTGCTACCATGGCCCACTTTTTATATGAATGTGGGGAATTGAACTTAGGCCTTCAGGCTTTCTTGAGCTTTTCATAGCAAGCAGTTTTCTAACTGACCTATCACCCCAGATCCCTTCCTGAGATCCTGAACCCAGGTACTGCTTGCTTTCCTTGTCTCATGGTCTATTGACTTCATAAAGACAACACAGGACTTCAAGTTAGATGAACTCTGTGGGGCTGCCTGCTAGAGCCAGATGAAGTGAAAGTGGTTAGTAAACCTTCCCACCTTCCTTAACCTTATCTGTACAGTAAGACTCCATTCCTTGTAATTACCAGAAAATTGATAGAGCTTTCGGTAACACAGAAAAGTGGGTGTGCCTGCAGCATGCTCAGTGCACATAATGCTATCAACAAACACTCTAAGAATTGCTTCATCAATTATACCAGGCTCAGGGTTGCTTTCTTCTAGGTAGAAGAAGCTGCTTATAAGGGATAGCAAATTGAGGGTAGGCTGGAGAGATTACTGTCTTTGGTGGGTTGGCCACAGGCACTACAAACAGCTAAGACTGGTCTAGCCAATATTGAGCCTAGGAGAGAATGCTCTCACTTCAGAGACTTGCCACCTTTCTTATTCTCCACATCCTGGTATATTGCTTTTTATTAACTTGCCAGGAACACTCTGCCTCAGCAGCTCTGCCAACTCTCTGGTTCCTAATAAGAGTTGCAACCCTCCATCGTTTAGCAGGAAAGGGAGCCACACCCATGAGGTGATGGTTCAAGTACCACTGTGAGCTATGAAGAATAGCCTGGTGACTTGCCAAGAAAGAAGTCATCCAGTAAAGGATAAATGAGACTGTGGCTGCTCACTCTTATGTCCATCAGCCCTGAACTCCAGGGGATTATAGGGTGCTAAGCAAAGAACACCAGCCCATGAACGGGGTATCAACCTCTGATGCTTAGTTTTGATTGCTAGCTTGGTTGGATTAAGGAACACATTGGGGCATTAGTGAAGCACACCCTTGAGTGTATCTAAGGGTGTTCCCAGAGAGGATTAACAGACGGTATAAGACCTGACATGTATGTGAGCTGAGATCCTAAACTAAATTTAAATAAGAGCAATATCACCATCATTCACCTCTTTCTGCTTAGTGGGTTCCCTAGATGAATGAAAGTACCCACTGTACTTTCCCACTGTCACAGACCAAGACATTCCTGCCCTTATGCCTTCTGGGCCCTGATGGACTGGAATGCCTCAAACTGGAAGCCAAAATGAAAACTTTCTCCCTTAAGTTGCTTTGTCATATATCTGTTCACTATGAGTGAAAAATAATTAATATCCCACCTGTTTTTACCTTTACTGATATCTACATTTCCATCCTACTCTGCATCTCCTTTTCTATTATATGCTCTGATTTCCAATGCTCTGCCACTTTGTGTCAAGCATGACTGACTTCTCATCCTCTTTTCTTTGGAATGTAGCTGGACTACATTTCCCAGTGACCTTTGCAGTTGGGCATGTGGTCATGTGATGGAAGCCAAAGTCTTGTTATCTAGCCATAGGCTTGAGTGGAGATTTGGTTTTCATTGTGTCCCATAGATTTGTGTATGTTGTGCCTTCATTTTCATTAAATTCTAAGAAATCTTTGATTTCTTTCTTTATTTCTTCCTTGACCAAGGTATCATTGAGTAGAGTATTATTCAGTTTCCATGTGTATGTGGACTTTCTGTTGTTTTTACTGTTATTAAAGACCACTTTTACTCCATAGTGATCTGATACTAGGCATGGGATTATTTCAATCTTCTTATATTTGTTGAGGTCTGTCTTGTGACCAACTATATGATCTATTTTGGAGAAGGTACCATGAGGTGCTGAGAAAAAGGTATATTCTTTTGCTTTGGGATGAAAAGTTCTATATATATCTGTTGACTCCAATTGGTTCAAAGCTTCAATTAGTTTCACTGTTTCCCTGTTTAGTTTCTGTTTTCTTGATCGGTCCATTGAGTGGACCGATCAATGAGAGTGGAGTGTTGAAGTCACCCACAATCATTGTGTTAGGTGCAATGTGTACTTTGAGCTTAATAAAGTTTCTTTTATGAATGAGGGCACCCTTGTATTTGGGGCATAGATGTTCAGGATTGAGATTTCTTCTTGTTGGATTTTTCCTTTGACCAGCAAGAAGTGACCTTCCATGTCTCTTTTGATGACATTAGGTTGAAAGTCAATTTTATCTGAAATTAGAATGGCAACTCCGGATTGTTTCCTGGGACTATTTGCTTGTAGAATTGTATTCCAGCCTTTTACTCTAAGGTAGTTTTTGTCTTTGACACTGAGGTGTGTTTCCTGTATGCAGCAAAATGTAGGGTCCTGTTTATGTAACCAGTCTGTTAGTCTATGTCTTTCTATTGGGGAATTGAGTCCATTGATGTTAAGAGATATTAAGAAGTAGTGGTTATTGCTTCCTATCATTTTTTATTTTAATTTTATATTTGTGTGGTTATCTTCTTTGTGTTTGATGAAAGAAGCTTGGCTATAGACCTGACTCGGAAATTTCTGTGTGTAACCTCCCAGGCTTCATGTAATTCTTTTGCCAGAATGTGATACCCAGGAGTGACTCAAAGTCATGTGTGGCAGAAGGCAGAACCTTACTACTAATTGGATTTGGTGTGTGTGAGAGAAATAAACCTGTGTTTTATTCAGGCATGAAATTTGGGAGTTTGTTTATTGAAATCATTTATAGAACTATGTTGGGAATTCTATGGGGGAATTTTTGACATTATACTCTTTCTTCCATAAAATAATATTAAGTGCTATTATTTTGTGTCTCAGTTGATATAAAAAAAAGACTAAAATTGAGTTAGACTATGTTTATCTTTTATTCTGTTTTTCAGAGAAATAAAAATATTTCCCTTGGTTCTGCATGGTGTGTCTTCTGAGTCTCCCAGTTCAAGCCACCCTTAGTCACAGTGAACTATTAATACATATTGTTGTTTGGTTGTTTCAGGGTTTCACTCCACTGTTCATACTTGCTCAGAAGTCATGATAATCTTTTTGCTCTCGTCTCCTTATAGTTGAATTTGTAGATATTCACCATCATGTTTGCTCTGATTACCAATACTCTAACTCATAAATGTACTATCATTTATATTTAAAGATGTTAGAAATATCATTGTTCCAATAGCACAACAGTTTCTATGCTCTGTACCCATTGTCATGAAGGTCATTGGTTCACATGGAACACTCTTGACTTCTCTAAGCCATGACTAGCTAATGCTAACAGTGCCCTGTCACAACACATTTACCTGCACTTCTCAGCACTCTGAATCTCCTTGCATGAGAACTGTCAATAGCCTGGAAAAGCCATGTAGTTAATGGGAAGAAGCAGTCAAAATTCTCTCAGGCAATGAATTTGATGACATACTTGACAGTGTCCAGTCTGTAAGCTTGAGCTCAATTGCTACTGTTGTCATGGCCCGTTAGTGGGCTCTTTTGACCTTATTTCTCTTCTTGATTCAGATCCCTTTATCTATATGTTACTGAGGATATTACATAGGAAAACTCATTTCTTCTCTTCAGCCTCAGGACCTTGTTCATCTAGAATATCCAGACTTGTCACCAAATCAGTCCATCCAAGACCCTGCTCACCAGGCCTTTCTAATATTTTATGGTTTTTCCTGGCTACCATATCTCACTGAATTAGTGAATTAGTGCAGCCTGAAGTGGCTTCACCTTTTTCTTCAGGTACCTTGATTCTCTTCTCCCTTTGGGTGGGGTTCATGCTTCTGCTCCTTGGGGAGTCTACTTCAATGGTCCTGGTGGGGCATGGGCAGAGCCTGTGAACACCTTGATTGTAGGCATTCAGAAGGGTACAATGCCGGAGAATAGTAATGATAGTTCTTTGCATCTGAATATGACTTTATAGTTTATCAGCTCTATTATTTTTACTTATTATGGCCCTTTGATTCACACAAGACATGTCACATGCTGTTGTGATTTCCCTCCTTTGAAGAGTGAGAATGATCAAGTCAGGAGTGGTGAATAACTTTATAAGTGCCTAGAGGTTTGTACCCAGCAGGTGTGCCCACTCCAGATGCTCCTTTCTCATGCCCTCACAGGGCAGAGAGCTTCCATTACACACAAGCTGTTCCACTGAGTCTGTACAGGACTCTCCAAAACTACTATAACTGCCCTCAAGCTGCAGATGGAAAATTGTTGTCTCAGATTGTCATCTGGTCAAAGATAGTCAGGAAGTGACAGTCAGGACTTAAACTTGTGGTTGAGCTCCTGAAGGGGAAAGAATTTAGTGAAACGCTGCTTGTCAGTTTACCAAAGCTCTACCTGCTGCTTTTATTCTTTCTTTCTTTCTTCCTTTCTTTCTTTCTTCCTTTCTTTCTTTCTTCCTTCCTTCCTTTCTTTCTTCCTCCCTTTCTTTCTTTCTTTCTTTCTTTCTTTCTTTCTTTCTTTCTTTCTTTCTTCCTTCCTTCCTTCCATCCTTCCTTTTTCCTTCTTTCCTTCCTTCTTTCCTTCCTTCCTTCCTTCCTTCCTTCCTTCCTTCCTTCCTTCCTTCCATCCTTCCTTCCTGTCTGTCTTTCTCCTCCTTCTCCTTCTCCTTCTCCTTCTCCTTCTCCTTCTCCTTCTCCTTCTCTTTCTCTTTCTCTTTCACTTTTTTTTTACACTTTTTATTGTTTCTTTGTGATTTCCACATCATGCACCTGAATGTCACTCATCTTCCCATCCCCTCACACCTGACCTCCACCCTTATAACCTCCCCTTCGGCCGAGAAAAAAATCTAATTGTGGAAGCTATAGTGTGTCACAGTGTGTTCCACAGTATAGCCTTTTGTCCACACTTCTTTGATTGCAAATGTTCATTTTAATGATTCCTTGGTCTGGTATGAGATGAGGTCTCTGACTTCCACTATACTAGCAATACTAGAACTTCACTTGTACTCCTCTCAGATATACTGTTATTGCCTCATGTCATGGAGATCCTATAATTTTTAATCTGTAGTACTGACCCCCCGTCATCAACTGTTGGCCTTCCAACAGTTCATCAAGCCATTGATGTTGGGGTAGACTAATTCAAAGCCCTTGGTCTGGGCCTGAGAGGTATCTAAGATGGTTAGTCAGCCAACTCTCCTGTACCAACACTACTGGGGTGAGCTATCCTTCTTCTGCAGATGATTCATCCAATGCCACAGCCAGCAAGGAGCAGAGCTTTTACACTCTCGTGTCCTCAGGATAGCTCATCCTTGCCTATGCCATCAGGGTCAGCTCTACTGTGCTACCTAGGTGAGATGCAGGGCCCACTCTCTGGAGGGTTGCTGCCTGTGGGAGACAGGGCTAGTTCTCCCACTCTCATAGCCCTGGGACCAGCTCTTCCAACTGCTATAGGTAGCAAGGGATAAGGGAGTAAAGGCTCCTGTTGTTTCATTAATAGTTACACACACACATACATACACAAACAAGCATGCGTACGTACACACACATAGGTGCATACACACATACAAGCACACACATGTAAATACACAAACATTGGCACTGCACACCCCATAGAAGAATAGTAGAGACAAATGATTTTATAACCTTGTTATTCAGTCCTCCAGCTGGTTGTTTGACAGGAGATATCCAAGGATCTTTTGTTTGCTTGCTTTTAAGTAGACAACTTTATTTAGAACTAAATCAAATACTTCAGTATCACAAAGACGATATTAAACTTCAGGAAGGACCTTAGTTATTTGGAGTGTGCATTTTGCATTGTCACTACATGTAGATGAAACCTAGAGAGTGGAAGGGAGCCCAGCCTCTCTCTCCAGTGTATCTCAAGCCTTGAATCTCTTGGTGGGGGGACTGGGTACAATAGACACATAGTCTCAAAGCCAGAAAGCTTAAGGTTCAGTGCAGGGTGGCTCTGTCCTTGAGGTTCTTTTTTTTTTAAGATTTATTTATTTTATGTATATGAGTACCAAAAGAGGGCATCAATTATAGATGGTTGTAAGCTACCATGTGGTTGCTAGGAATTGGTCCTTGAAAGAGAAGTTAGTGTTCTTAACCACTGAGCCATTTCTCTAGCCCTGAGGTTTTAAGAGATGCAAGAAAGACTTAGTCAACACAGACTGAGCTGCAGAATATCTAGGGAACTCCTTGTAAACATTGCCCTGATTGACACCACTCTTCAGGTAAACTACTTTTCCTCCGTAAGCATAGACTAGATGTTCAACGTTTTCCATCTGCCTTCTTTTCCAATACACTGTATTTTATGGGTTATACATACATTGGTCCCCTTGGCCCAGATTGAAATCAGAGCTAAAACTGAGGTGATTTTCACTAGAGTCAGCTTTGCAAAAACATACCTTATCTGTAAGACCCTCAGTAACTGGTTCCAGTCCTACCCCAGTAGGGTTTCATTCTTACAAATTATTTGGGCATCAGATATTGTACAGGACAGGGTCTGAATTCAACCACAGAGACTCTTCTCCATCATCTCCAAAAATACAAGCTTTGTGGAATATATCACGACTAATATCTCACCTATTTGGTCAATTCCTACCTGTTCCTTCCTGGAGGAATATTTTCCTGTGAAACCATCCTCAGCAGTGGGGCTTGAATGACAGAGCCCTGCTACAATGGAGCTTCATAAAGGGTTGGAACATACTTTGGCTGAGCCATGTGACTTTAAGCTGAGGAATGTTGTCTGCCTTACTCAGCATTGCCATCCAGGTGACCAGTCTGTTGCCTGGTAAACAGAAGGCTCCCAAGGCATGTTTGAGGAATAATGAGTTACATAAACCAGTGCCTAGGATTTCTCTCAGACCCTTTCGAACAACCAGTTATGGCTAAGGAAAGGAGATGCACTGGTTACTTTTTTCAGCTCTTTGACAGAGTACCCAACCAAAGCAACTTTGGAACGGAAGCATTTTATTAGGGTTTCCAATTTAAAGGAAAACATTTCATTACAGTGGAGAAGGAACAGTAGCTAAAGTGGTTCAGTGGCTGTAGAGCATGCAATAGCCTGATCTTATATCTCCACAGATCAAGAAAGACAGGGGTGCTAAGGAGGGTGCAGAATCACCCCACCCGATGGCTCCAGTTTTTCCTGTTAGATCCCTGTCCAAAAGCCCCCAGCACTAGATGGAGAACAAATTGTTCAAAAAACACAAGCCCGCGGGAGACACTTTATATTCAAACCTTAAAGGTGACCTTGTATTAGAAGCAACAATATTCTCCAACTGACCCTTCAGCTCACTCAACCTGATAAGTTTCATCCATTGTCTACCTCACAAAGAATGTTAGAAGATTAAAATGTGCACTGCCTATAAAATGGGAAAGTAGAGGGTATTATCTGTATCACATTAAAGTTTTCTCATAGCGTTTCTTTCAACCCACTCCTTGAGATCAATGAGTGTTGAATACCAATTGACGTTTGTTGAGAATTTGTAATGGGGCAGGCACTATGCTAACTGCTTTATGTGCATCCCCTCTCTGCATCCTGACTGACTGTGGAAGGTAGGTTCTATGATATTTTCCAATCATACAAATGAAGCTTTTGGAGATTAGAGAGGTCAAATAGCTTGTCCAAGTTCAAATTGATGAAAGTAGTGTAATTTGGATTTGAGTCCAGTCCCTTTAGTCTCAGAGGCTCTGAGACCGTGCAGGAGTGAAGCAGGTCTACCCCTCTGCCATCTCCCACTAGAACTTATATTAAGAGAGCTTCTGTGTCCAGAGGCACAGCGACCCAGATTGCCTTCTAAGTACCTTCACTGGCTCTACTCTGTTCAAAGCAAGATTTATTGACGGAGCTAATCAATTAAGCAATCGTTGTTTATTGAGCTTCTTTTGGCTTATTCAATATTTATTGAGCAGTTTCATGTAGCCAGCACTTGTGCAATGAACCATGGCAGATACAAGGCAAGTATGAGATCCGGTCCTCATCTTCAGGGAGCTTGAAATCTACTGGCAGATTGGAGAGGGAAGAAGTTTGACAATATTAAGCCATGTAAGAAATAAGGACTTGAATCTTACATCGATTAGTACCACAACCTATTATATTGGCAGACAGAAAGGGGACAGTCTCTTTACTACTCGATAGAGATTAAGATTCATAAAGATAATAGGACTAAAATATAACTTCCAACATAAGTGTGTGAGGGGCGGGGAGGCTGGAAAAAGGTAGTAAAGAAAGTGTTCCAGCTGAGAAAGGATAGAAAAGACAAAAACATAGAGAGGGCAGAAGTTCTTAGAAGCCAGTGTACTCATCCAGCTAGAACAGTCAGAATCTCATATTTATGAAAAATATTCCAATGCAAAAGCCAGGTTTGCTCCCCAGCTACTACTATCATGCCTAAGACAGAGAAATAATTTATTATGTGATTGTTGAACTGAGCTCAGGTGAAAGCAAATGAAATAGTTCTTGCCATATAAATATGGTAGTATCTAGGAGAATGTAACCTCCATACACACTTATAGTCTGGCCAGCATGGTATGGAGACCTTGAAATCAACTTCCCAGGTCTCTTGTTTGTATCCGAGAAGGAGCTAGACAGAGGCAGCATGATTATTCAACAATGTTAAGTTTCAGGAATGTAAGATGAATCTGTTCTAAAGATCTGTATGCAACATGCTGCCTATTCTAGATTGTATATATACTTTGAAATTGTGCTGGAATAAATTGTGTATTAGGTAAATGCAATCCATCTCTCTATCTGTCTGTCTATCTATCTATCTCCAAATGCATATACACACAAACATGCATGCATGCACATGCATGTATGTACACACACTTCTCAGCTCAAAAACCCAGTGTTCTAAGTGCTACTGATACCACAATAAAAATTAATAAACTATCTTGTTTCTATCAATATGATAAAGTAAATAACACAAGACTGTCAATTCTTACAACATATTGAATGTCCTAAGGACTTATCATATTTTAAACACGTGCATGTTGACTTCCACATAGGCTCTTGTGAACAGTCTTGTGCCTTGGAATTTGTTGAAAGTATACTACTTATGTAAACTAACACTTGAGATGCCCTCAGATATCCATAATAAGTAAAGTTACCTTTTCGGTCTTAGGGATTGAACTACCAATGGAAAATTAATGTCGTTGTGGTGGTTGAAGAAGAATGGCCTTATAGTTTTGAATGTTTAGTTATTAGGAAGTAGCACAACTTATATTCAGAGGTGTGGCCTTGTAGGTAGGTATGGTCTTGTTGGAGGAAGTATGTCATTGGTGGTGGACTTTGAGGTTTCAGAGTCCCAAACCAAGCTCAGTAGTTCTTTCTCTTCCTGCCTTTGGATCTGGATGTAGAACTCTCAGCTACTTCTCCAATACCATGTCTTTCTGTACCACCATGCCTCCTGCCATGATATAAACATCTATGACTGGAAGCAGGCCCCAATTAAATGCTTTACTTTTACTTTATATGGACATGACATCTCTTCACCGCACTAGAAAATGACCAAGACAAGTTGTTAGGTTTTCATCAATTAATTAGCACCATGAAGAGCCCCATGGAGCTCCCCCTTTGGTTAACTTGCTGTTCGTGTTGAAGTTTTGCCAGTCAACATGCTCATTGTGGTTCTACTTGTTAAGCCTGGCACTTGGCCTATGTTTCTCTGTGGTGGCATCCTCTCCTCTGGAATTGGGGAGCAGTCCGCACTACCAGTCCCTTATCCAAAGGATGGGTACTGCAGACCTTGTTGAAGATCCACCTCTGCCTTCAACAGTCTGTTTCTAGCTTTTGTTTTGTTACAAAGAAAACATCCTGGGTTGCCCAGAGAAGTACAAAGAGAGGACAAGTAGGCAAAGTCCACTTCAAATTGCCTAATTATCTTAAAATGATGAACTTCTGCATTGACTCAAAGAACTTCTGACTTCTTCATTTACTGTGGTTACACTGCTGTTCATGTGCCTCCCACACGCATATGACAATTCTTGACTGCTCTAGTGAACACACCACATCTGCAAAGTTCATGAAGTATACTCACTGCATTCATCCCACCAGACTCTTCACTGTGCTTCTTTATCCGAGCTATGCTTCTAAAACATATTCCATAGATATTCATCAGGTTTTCTCTAATACGAAATGATTGAAAACTATGAGAATATATTTGCTACACAGAGAGAAAAGAGTAAATATTAGGAATATATAATGAACATTTATATAGATGTTTAACATAAGCATGTTAAGATGAGACATTTAACATTAAAGAAAATTAATATAGTAGTCATCAGAAAAATGGGGTGAAAGAGTACATTAGGAGAAAGAAAAAGCAGAAGCAGAAACAGGGACCAGGGAGGGAAATCAAATAAATAAAATATGTATTCAAACTTCATATGGAAAATTTTTGCCTTCCATGCTAATTTAAAACATTTCAAAATGAAACCATCCTTTTTAACACATAGGTTTTGTGTATGAAAATGACAAAAGGGTGTTTGGGGATTCTAAGATACCTGATCTCAACAGGGCAGTGAGAAATTTAGTATCTTTCATGAGAGTGTAAATGGGTGGCGAAATCTGAAAAAAAAAAACCATTTAGTTTTGTGGCAAAGTTCAAGATGTGAATATCCGCCCAACCCACTGTTTTGTGGAGAAAATATTCTTGCACATCTACAGGCACGTTTACAACAGAAATATTTGTCATCACAAAGATTTAGAGCATAAAATATTCTACACATGGAAGAAGGCATAAATAAAGTGTGGCAATGACATGTAACTGGAAATGAATTAGCAGGTGCTCCATCTGTCAGCATAAATGACCATTGCAATATACTTTTGAGCGAGAAAAATATACATAAAGTATGATTCAATTTAGAAGAGAGAAGTCGATATATTCAAAACCAAACAATACATACTGTAAAAGTAAATGTTATGTAGCGTCTTCCCTTGTGATTATGTAGAACCCCTGGGCAATCAGTTTTGAGCTAGGCAGGTCTACTCACATAAACGTATCTAATTCCCATTGTGCCAAGAATAAAGCACCTACAGAGAGGAGTGTTAAGATCTTTATTTTCATGAATGAGAGCTATAAATTGTTTACACAAGAGTGTGCAGAAGGTGGATATGAAGACTAAACCAAGACTCACTGAGTGTTTAAGACCTCAGTTCATGGAACTTCTCCAGTCAGTGTCTACCACCATGAGATAAGCTGTATCTCATTGGTTCTCATTGGTCACTTCTCCTCTGACAGACAGTTTCTCTGTATATCAGCAACTATCTTCTTTTTAAACCTATGGCTTTTTAAAAGTTTTTTTTTTTTTTTGTTTTTGTTTTTTTTTTTTTTTTTTTTTTTTTTTTAGGTTTTTGAGATTATAATTAGTGTTTATCCCCTCACTTTCTCCCCACTAAATGTTCCACATATAACTTTTTTTTTATTTCCCTCCTTCAAATTCATTCCTTTTCTTTGATTGTTTCATACACATGTGCACACACACACACACACACACACACACACACGTGTCTAAGTTAGGGTTTACATTGCTGTGAAGAGATACCATGTCAAAGGCAACTCTTTTAAAGGCAAACACTTAATTTAGGGTGGCTTGCAATTTCAGACCTTTAATCCATTATGATCATGACAGAAAGCATGGCAGTGTGCAGGCAGACATAGTGGTGGAGGATATGAGAGTTCTGCATCTTGATCCGAAGGCAGTCAGGAGAATGCTCTCTTTCATACTAGGTATAGCTTGAGTGTGTTAGTGAGACCTCAAAACTCACCCCCAATAGTGACACACCTCCTCCAACAAGGCCACACCTACTCCAACAAGGCCACATCTCCTAATAATGCCACTCCCTATGACCCAAGCATTCAAACAAATGAGCATATGGGGACCATACCTATTCACCACACTCACCACAATGTGTGTGTGTGTGTGTGTGTGTGTGTGTATACATAAAATCACTAATTAAGAAAATGCCCTATAGTCAGATCTTATGGAGGCAAACATTTCTCAAATGAAGTTCTTTCCTTTCATCTTTCAGATAACTCTAGGTTATGTCAAATTGATATTAAACTAACCAACCCATGAACCTATTAAGATGATATAATTTTTGTATAAGGTCCATTTATGTGGTTTATTCTATGTACTGACTTGTATATGCTAAACCATTCTATATTTCAAGGAGAAAACTAACTTGGTCATAGTAGATAATCTTTTCTATGTAAGTCTGTATTAAGTTCACAAATATTTTTCTTTTTTTTCTTTGTTTTCTTTGATATATTTTTATTTACATTTCAAATGATTTCCCCTTTTCTAGACACCCACTCCCCGAAAGTCCCATCAGCCCCCTTCCCTTCCCCTATTTTCCCACCCAACCCTTCCCACTTCCCTGTTCTGGTTTTGCCCTATACTGCTTCACTGAGTCTTTCCAGAACAAGGGGCCACTCCTCCGTTCTTCTTGTACCTCATTTGATGTGTGGATTATGTTTTGGGTATTCCAGTTTTCTAGGTTAATATCCACTTATTAGTGAGTGCATACCATGATTCATCTTTGAGTCTCAGTTACCTCACTTAGTATGATGTTCTCCAGCTCCATCCATTTGCCTAAGAATTTCATGAATTCATTGTTTCTAATGGATGAATAGTACTCCATTGTGTATATATACCACATTTTTTGCATCCATTCTTCTATTGAGGGATACCTGGGTTCTTTCCAGCTTCTGGCAATTATAAATAGGGCTGCTATGATCATAGTAGAGCATGTATCCTTATTACATGCTGGGAAATCCTCTGGGTGTATGCCCAGGAGGAGTATATCAGGATCTTCTGGAAGTGAGGTGCCCAGTTTTCTGAAAAACTGCCAGACTGATTTCCAGAGTGGTTGTATCAATTTGCAACCCCACCAGCAGTGGAGGAGTGTTCCTCTTTCTCCACATCCTTGCCAACACCTGTTGTCTCCTGAATTTTTAATCTTAGCCATTCTGACTGGTGTAAGATGAAATTTCAGGGTTGTTTTGATTTGCATTTCCCTAATGACTAATGAAGTTGAGCATTTTTTAAGATGCTTCTTCGCCATCTGAAGTTCTTCAGGTGAAAATTCTTTGTTTAACTCTGTACTCCATTTTTAATAGGGTTAGTTGGTTTTCTGGAGTCTACCTTCTTGAGTTCTTTATATATATTGGATATTAGCCCTCTATCTGATGTAGGGTTGGTGAAGATCTTTTCCCAATTTGTTGGTTGCCAATTTGTCCTTTTGATGGTGTCCTTTGCCTTACAGAAACTTTGTAATTTTATGAGGTCCCATTTGTCAATTCTTGATCTTAAAGCATACGCTATTGATGATCAGCTCAGAAACTTTCCCCCTGTACCGATGTCCTCAAGGGTCTTCCCCAGTTTCTTTTCTATTAGCTTCAGAGTGTCTGGCTTTATGTGGAGGTCCTTGATTCATTTGGAGTTGAGCTTAGTACAAGGAGGCAAGGATGGATCAATTCCCATTCTTCTGCATGCTGACCTCCAGTTGAACCAACACCATTTGTTGAAAGGGCTATCTGTTTTCTATTAGACGTTTTCTGCCCCTTTATCAAGGATCAAGTGGCCATAGGTGTGTGGGTTCATTTCTGGATCTTCAGTCCTGTTCCATTGATCCGCCTGCCTGTCATTGTACCAATACCATGCAGTTTTTAACACTACTGCTCTGTAGTATTGCTTGAGGTCAGGGATACTCAAAGAAAGAGAACTTCAGACCAATTTCCCTTATGAACATCGATGCAAAAGTACTCAATAAAATTCTTGCCAACTGAATCCAAGAACACATCAAAACGATCATCCACCATGATCAAGTAGGCTTTATCCCACGGATGCAGGGTTGGTTCAATATATGGAAGTCCATCAATGCAATCCACTACATAAACAAACTCAAAGGGAAAACCACATGGTCCTTTCATTAGATGCTGAAAAAGCATTTGACAAAACTCAGCATCCTTTCATGCTTAACGTCTTGAAAAGAAGAAGAATTCAAGGCCTATACCCAAACATAGTAAAAGCAATATACAGCAAACCGGTAGCCAGCATCAAACTAAATGCAGAGAAACTTGAAGCAATCCCACTAAAATCAGGGACTAGACAGGGCTGCCCCCTTTCTCCTTATCTTTTCAATATTGTACTTGAGGTACTAGCTCGGGCAATTCGACAACATAAGGAGGTCAAAGGGATACAAATTGGAAAGGAAGAAGTCAAACTATCATTATTTGCAGATGACATGACAGTCTACCTAAGTGACCCAAAAAACTCTACTAGAGAACTCCTACAGCTGATAAACAACTTCAGCAAAGTGGAAGGTTATAAAATCAACTCAAGCAAATCAGTGGCCTTCCTATACTCAAAGGATAAGCAGGCTGAGAAAGAAATTAGGGAAATGACCCCCTTCACAATAGCCACAAACAGTATAAAGTACCTTGGGGTGACTCTTACCAAACATGTGAAAGATCTGTATGACAAGAACTTCAAGACTCTGAAGAAGGAAATGGAAGAAGACCTCAAAAAAATGGAAAAACCTCCCATGCTCATGGATCGGCAGGATTAATATAGTTAAAACGGCCATTTTGCCAAAAGCAATATACAGATTCAACGCAATACCCATCAAAATCCCAACTCAATTCTTCACAGAGTTAGAAAGAGCAATTCTCAAATTCATCTGGAATAACAAAAAAACCCAGGATAGCAAAAACTATTCTCAACAACAAATATTTTTTTAAGTTTAAATATCAAGGGGTTTTTTATTATGCATCTGAAATAAAATTAAACCAGAGAAAAAAGAATTATAGAAAGGATTTTTTTTTGAAAATTAATGTCAAAGCATCTTTATATGTATGTCATATTATTCTATACACAAGAGACCTAAAAGACTTCACCAAAACGTAGAGCTGATTCACTACTTAGCTGAAGGAGCAGTGTTCCTCTTTCTCCACATCCTTGCCAACACCTGCTGTCTCCTGAATTTTTAATCTTAGCCATTCTGACTGGTGTAAGATGAAATCTCAGGGTTGTTTTGATTTACATTTCCCTAATAACTAATGAAGTTGAGCATTTTTTTAAGCTGTTTCTCCACCATCCGAAGTTCTTCAGGTGAAAATTATTTGTAATCCTAGTACTTGGGAGACAGAGGCAGGCAGATTTCTGAGTTCGAGACCAGCCTGGTCTACAGAGTGAGTTCCAGCTAAGCGGAACTTTCAGCTAAGCGGCAACATGTTAAATTAACACATAATTATCAGTCTCATTCATATATACAAATATTGGGCACATTGAAAAACATACACCAGGAAATAACCCCATGCACAATAGCTGCAAAATTTAAAATACTTAGAAATAAACCTAATCAATGAAAAAGAAGATCTCTACAAATAATACGTTATAACACTAATAGAGGCACATGCTAGAACATAGTCTTTCCATGCTCATGGATTATAAGAATTAATATGTGAAAACACTTTTTTTCTCCCACTTCTTTTTTTTTAACTTTTTTTATTTTCATTTCAAATGATTTCCCCTTTTCTGGTCCCCCACTCCCCGAATGCCCCATAAGCCCCCTTCCCTCCCCCTGTTCGTACACCCATCCCTTCCCATTTCCCTGTTCTGGTTTTGCCCTATACTGCTACACTGAGTCTTTCCAGAACAAGGGTCCACTCCTCCATTCTTCTTGTACCTCATTTGATGTGTGGATTATGTTTTGGGTATTCCAGTTTTCTAGGTTAATATCCACTTATTAGTGAGTGCATACCATGATTCATCTTTTGAGACTGGGTTACCTCACTTAGTATGATGTTCTCCAGCTCCATCCATTTGCCTAAGAATTTCATGAATTCATTGTTTCTAATGGCTGAATAGTACTCCATTGTGTATATATACCACATTTTTTGCATCCATTCTTCTATTGAGGGATACCTGAGTTCTTTCCAGCTTCTGGCTATTATAAATAGGGCTGCTATGAACATATTGGAGCATGTATCCTTATTACATGGTGGGGAATCCTCTGGGTATATGCCCAGGAGTGGTATAGCAGGATCTTTCGGAACTGAGGTGCCCAGTTTTCTGAAAAACCGCCAGACTGATTTCCAGAGTGGTTGTACCAATTTGCAACCCCACCAGCAGTGGAGGAGTGTTCCTCTTTCTCCACATCCTTGCCAACACCTGCTGTCTCCTGAATTTTTAATCTTAGCCATTCTGACTGGTATAAGATGAAATCTCAGGGTTGTTTTGATTTACATTTCCCTAATGACTAATGAAGTTGAGCATTTTTTTAAGCTGTTTCTCTACCATCCAAAGTTCTTCAGGTGAAAATTATTTGTAATCCTAGTACTTGAGAGACAGAGGCAGGCAGATTTCTGAGTTCGAGACCAGCCTGGTCTACAGAGTGAGTTCCAGGGCAGTCAGGGCTGCAGAGAGAAACCCTGTCTGGAAAAAACAACAACAAAAAAAGTTCACAGATATTTTATTGATGATTTTTCAACCCAGGTCCTTTGAGCATATTGACATATAGTTTTCTTTTATTGCTGCCTTACAGGGTTTGGCTATCACAAAAGTTTTGGGATGTTCCTGTGTTCATATTCTTCTGAGCAGATTAAGAATGATTCAGTGTAGATCTTTAGAAGCATGGTAGAATTCTGCTGTGAATCCACTTTGCTCTGACTAATTTTTAATCTTTTTATTTTTATTTCAGTGTCCTCATTATTTGTGTGTTGTTAACTTTCTCTTGGTTTAATTTTGGTGGTTGGACTGAACTTAGAAATCTGTCCATTTCTTTCATATTTTCCAATTTAATGAAATACAGATTTTAAAAACATTTCTTCATAAGATTCTGAATTTTGTAGGCATGTGTTGTATTATTTCCTTGTCCATTTCTGATCCTGTTAAATTGGGTCCTTTTCTTGGTTAGTTGATGCATTCAGCCAGCTTGAATCTTTTGATTGTATAACTGAGGCCATTTGTATTTAGAGTAATTGAAATATGTGTGTGTGTGTTGATTGTGGTCATTGTATTGTTCATCTGGGGTGTCAATTTTGTATTCTCAGTATTTTGTGATTCAGTAATTATGGCTTCATATCCTTCTATGGTCTGTTGGCCTTTCTCATTTATCTTTTCATCCCAAATACTGCTTTTTGTATTTTCTTTAGGTTTGGTTTTTCACATATACATTTTTAAACTGTTTAGATTATGGGAACATATCCTTATCCTTCAACTATTATGTATAGGTTTCCTATGTATATCAGTCTAGGGGTTGGCATTAGAGTCTTTTAATACTTGGAATGTGTTGCGTCAAGGTCTTCAACTTTTACTTATCAAAGATTCTACTGAGAAATCACCTGTCATTCTTATAGGCCATCCTTTGTATGTGACATGCTCTCTCTCTCTCCCTCTCTCTCTTCTCTCTCTCTCTCTCTCTCTCTCTCTCTCTCTCTCTCTCTCTCTCTCTCTCTCTCTCTCATAGTTTTCAATGCACTTTTTCTGTTTTGCATACCCAGTGTTTCAACTATAATATACCATGGAGAGTTTGCATTCTAGTCTTGTCTATTTTTGTTCTATATGCTTTTCTTATACGTAGGGCCTGTCTTTCCTTAGCTAGAAGAAGGTTTGCTCTAGCATATTGTTGAAATTCTGGTCTATGCAACTGCTCTGGGGTTCTTTTCTATTATCTGTTTTCACGAGTTGAAGTTTTTGAACTTTTATCATGTCCCACTTTTCTTATATGTTCCTTTTCTGTGTTAAAAAAATGATACTCTATGCATGTTCTATCTAGATCTTCTACTTTATTTTCCAGTCATAATATTCTATATCCTGCTTGATTTGTTCTATTTCTAAGGCTTTTCTTTGAATTTTCTAGTTGGATTATTGGGATTTTCGATTTCATCTCTGTTTCAGCTTGAGTCTTCTTCACTGTTTCTCCCTCTTTATTGAATTTTGTTTTTAAATCCTGGATTTTCTTCCTTGTTTCCATCAGCCTTATATTTGTGGGGGGTTTTGGAGGGTATAACTTGGGCTTTATTTTATTTAATGTCTTTGTCTCTAATTTCTTTCTATTGTTTCTTCGAATCTTCTTTAAAGTCCTTGAAATCTTCAGTGAAGTTTATTGTTGTTCTTTTAAATTCTGTATCCTGGGGTTCATCTAGGTAATTTTCATTAGCAAAAATTTCTACAGAGCTGATGGATTTGGGGGAATATTGTCTCAATGTTCCATATTGGTTGTATTTTTGCAGGGAGCTCTGGATATATAGATTTCTTTTATTCTATATCTGATATGACTAGAGGAGTTTAGGCCAGCAGAGAGGATTGAGAGTCAGGTTGGGTCTAGAGAGTAGATATGACCTAAGTGGAATGATTTCAGGTAGATCCAGGAATTTTGGCTAGTATGCAGGATGTAGATTGTGGTACAAATCTGACATATCTGGGAATATATTTGGGGTTTTGGGGAGAATGTGTGAAGGGGAGGATCAGGTAGGTACAAATGCCTAGACCATAGAGAAGGATGTGAGAGATCTGGATGGGTAGAGAGGTTAAACATGATATGGAAGGGGCCTCAGCAACTGCCTTTTGTTCAGTGTTTTACTCTTATATCCTCATGCTAGGTCTTGTCCCTAATCCTTTTTTTAGGTGAATGAGTGTGATGCTTTGTGTTAAATACTATCCACAGTTTTGAGGTGCCTAGTTCTTGTTAGACACCACAGGAGTTTTCATTTAATCAGTTCATCAAGATGAGCAAAGAGAGTGACTCATGGAAAATATTTTAGAACTAGAAGCCTTTGACCAGTACATTGCTCCTGCAAATTGGGGGATCCAGAGTGCAAAGCAAAGGTGCTTGTGTTGCTCTGGTGAAAGAAACCAAACCCTTTACTGATAAAGGCAATGGAACGTCACTTTCAAAGAACATAGCTATAGGCTCAGGTACAAACATTGAGAACTTCAGGATGCACATCTTGGAATAGAGGGAAAGCCTGAACTCTGAATCACAGTATCCAGAGATGACATGATGCTTGTACATCTAACTCTGTGCTAACAAGAACACATTCCTAGTGTCATTAGAGTGAGTTCTATTATTCAGCCTTTAGAAACAATAAATTCATAAAATTCTTAGACAAATGGATGGAGCTGGAGAACATCATCCTAAGTGAAGTAACCCAGTCTCAAAAGATCACTCATGGTATGCACTCACGAATAAGCAGATATCAGCCTAGAAACTTGGAATACCCAAGACATAATCTACATATAAAATGATGTCCAAGAAGGAAGGAGTGGCCCCTGGTTCTGGAAAGGCTCAGTGCAGCAGTGTAGGGCAATACCAGAACAGGGAAGTGGGAAGGGGTGGATGGGGGAACAGGGAGAGGGAAGAGGGCTTATGGGACTTTTAGGGAGTGGGGAGACAGGAAAGGGGAAATCATTTGAAATGTAAATAAAGAATATATCGAATAAAAACAAAACAAAACAAAAATAACAACAACAACAACAACAAAAAGAATGAGTTCTTTTGTTAGCTCCCCACATGCCTCTCTGCCAGTCCTGGTTTTCCTGCCTCTGCCTACCTCAAGTTCTCCTCAGTCTAGCTATAGAAGTTCACTTGCCCCTTCAGCTGCTTCTTGTGGTTGTTGGCTGGAGTAGCCATCTCTGGATTCTTGATTTCTTTATCATTAAGCTGAAGAAGTACACACAGAGTACAAAATAGTAAAGAAACTTTCTTCAAAAGCAAAGCAACAATACAAATCAGAATTATGTATCCCTCTACAATGGGTAGCAGGAACAAGAAAGTATGTAATAGTCCCAAAGTAATTCCTAAATGATTTTGTTATAGTGATTGAGAGTGATGATTACAGCTACTAAGGGTCATCATTGGGTGGATCTCTATTTTGGTTGACAGATGAGTTATATAAGTTTTCACTCCTCTGGCATGGCCTTGCTCATGGTATATTTGGCATTAATCATGTGCACTCAATTACTCAGAGGCATAATATATAAATTAGTTTTCTCCTAAAAGACTACCCAAGGAACACAGTTTGTCTTTACTACACATGATCCTAAAACTAGAACCACTTGGTCCCATTATTCTTGTAGCAGATATTTTGGAAGTACATTTTAATAGGTATAACTGGAAGAGAAATTTACTGTTTAGAGCAGGGAATCCATATAATTTGCTGCAAATGGACATTCCAGGTTTCTGAGTGACTTGTTAGAAGAGGACTATATATGCATGTGTGATGAAGATAATTTGATGCCAAATGCATTGTTAGGGGAAGAATGTGAGTATTGCCTAGACCATGTAGATTCTTGTTTACAGCACAACACCTTACACTTGCCTGCCTCATCTGGATTCCCCCACCCAACCTACATGTGCCCTACTGGCTTTTCTTTCCTGGTCTCAGCCTTTTGGGAGTTGGCTTTTCATCTTCTGTCTCCCTGAATGTATTTGACTTGCCTCATGTTCCAAGTTAAATGAGACATCGCTGTGTCTCTAGTGTCAGAACATTATCAGATTCTAATAATTGAAGTTATTGTCTTTCTCTTGGAGGCTCCATAAGAAGGAAGAAAATGAAAACCATCTCTTAGATTGTCAAGAAGATTATAGATTGGCATGACTTCCCCTTTTCCCATCCCACAGTCTGCAGGTTGCCCAGGAAATCTGCAGCATTCAGGGACACATGTAAGATCCCAGCCCAAACAACCCCTGAGATGTGACCCCCCCCAAAGCCTAGTGAATGTGGAATCCCTCCTTTCTGTGCAAGCCCCATTTACTTCCTGTCTATACTTCTTCTGCAGGCAAATTGTCAGCATAAGCACCCCTTCCTGACATACCTGGGAGTCTGCCTGTTTCCCAGAAGTACTACCCTAACTAGGGACACAGTAGGACTAATCTAATCAGGGACATAGGAGGGCTGCCCCTAAGCAGAGACAGGACTGCCTGCCTCCCAAAAGACCTGCTCTAACCCTGGTCGCAGAACTCTTCTTGCCTCCAAGGGGCAGACTCCAGACACAGACACCTAGGCCAATTAACACCAGAGATAACCAGATGGCAAGAGGCAACAGCAAGAACATAGCAAGAGAATCTAATCCATTTTGCCACCATGAGAACTCAGTTCTCCCACCACACCAAGTCCTGGATCCTCCAAAATACCTGAAAAACATGAGGCTGACCTAAAATCCCATATCATGAAGATAGAGACCTTTAAGGGGAAACAAATAAAACACAGAAAAACATGACAAACAGGTAAAGGAATTGAACAAAGCAGTACAAGATCTAAAAATGGAGGTAGAAGCAATAAAGAAATCACAAATGGAGGCAACCTAGGAGACAGAAAACCTAGAAAATAGATCAAGAGTTACAGATGTAAGCATCACTAACAGAACAAGAGATAGAAGAGAGAATCTCAGGTACAGAAGACATCATAGAAGTTACTGACACAATAGTCAAAGAAAATGTAAAACATAAAAAGCTCCTAACCTGAAACATCCAGGAAATCCAGGACACAATGAAAAAAATCAAACCTAAAAGTATTAGGAATAGAAGGAGCAAAGATTCCCAGCTCAAAGGACCAGAAAATATCTTCAACAAAATCATAGAAGCAAACTTGCCCAACCTGAAGATGGAGATGGCCATAAATGTACAAGAAGCCTACATAACACCAAATAGATAGCACCAGAAAAGAAAATCTTTCAGTCACATAAAAATCAAAACACTAAATGCACAGAACAAAGAAAGAATATTAAAAGCAGTAAGGGGAAACGATCAAGTAATATATAAAGGCAGACCTATCAGAATTACACCAGACTTCTCAACAGAGACTCTAAAAACCAAAATAATCAAACTCAGGGCTGAAATCAACCAAATAGAAACAAAGGAATCAACAAAACCAAAAGCTGGTTCTTTGAGAAAATCAAAAAGATAGACAAACCCTTAGCCAAATTAGCTAAAGGACACAGAGAGTGTATCCAAATTAACAAAATCAGAAAATGGAGAGATAACAACAGAAACTGAGGAAATTCAAAAAAATGATAGAACTTACTACAGAAGCCTATATTCAACAAAACTGGAAAATCTAGATGAAATGGATGTTTTTCTAGACATAAACCATATACGAAAGTTAAATTAAAAGCAGGTGAACAATCTAAACAATCTCATAACACATAAGGAAATAGAAAGTCATTTAAAACCTCTCAACCAAAATAAACCCAGGGCCAGACAATTTTAGTGCAGAATTCTACCAGACCTTCAAAGAATAGCTAACACCAATAGTTCTCAAACTATTTGACAAAGATGAAACCGAAAGGACACTACCTAATTCATTCTATGAAGCCACAATTACTCTGATACCAAAGCCAGATAAAGACCCAATAATGAAAGTGAACTTCAGAACAATTTTGCTTATGAATATTGATGCAAAAATACTCAATAAAATTCTCGCAAAATGATTTCAAGAACACATCAAAACCATCATTCATCAGGATCAAGTAGGCTTCATCCCAGTGATGCAGGGATGGTTCAATATACAAAAATCCATTAATGTAATCCACTCTATAAAGAAACTCAATGAAAAAAATCACATGATCATC